>NW_020897695.1:21556760-21612933 GCF_003984885.1 Neopelma chrysocephalum
CATACAACAGGAAAAGCCTGCCTCTGGAAAAAAATGTCTTTCCTGTTTCAGTAGTATATTTGTAATGCACAGTGACAGGAGAAGACCGGAAAAAGGGACATTTCTCCTGAGTGCTTGATTAATTAATATAAGTTGCCTGAATTCAGTCCAAGAAATCTATGTCAAGTAGGAACCCTGTACTCTTTTCTTAACTGAGCTTGGAGCAGTCCCCCAAACACGTTATCTCAAGAACGTAGAAGGAAATCATGAAGCCAGGTAAGAAATTGGTCTTTCTGAGCAATAAAGTATCCTTGATGCAGACCGTGGGCCAAAGGACAGACACAGATGATGTTTATCAACTCAGGAAATGGGGATGAGGAGAACATACAATATAAACATTATCACAACTAAGAATAGTTGTTTTGTCTGAAAGAGATGTCTTACGCTATTTCTACAGTTATATTGTTTCCTGTTTGATCAGAGATGATTCCGAAGTGTAGGCTTATATCCAAATCTCCAGTTCTCTATTGCTTAGAAGGGGTCAGAAATGAGGTCTAGTTCACAGAGGTTCCTGCTAGTTAATAAATTCTACAAAGATTAGTTTGTTAGGGACAGCTGAAATCATTGTGTTTTTTTCATTTAAAAAAAAATCATATTGCAAACTGTTTTGACTTTAAACAAAAATTGGCAGCCTTTAAAAGCCAGCATTAGAGACTAGATAATGCAGAAGTTGGGAATATTATTATCTGAGTTTCCTAAACCATATAAATAGATGGTAATTGAAAAGGTTTGGAAAAGATTGCATTGTATCCATTAGTTTTTTTCTACATAATCAGTATGGTTTGGTACCCATCATGCTCCATATTGCCACTCAGAATATTCCGTGGCTTCCAGAAATTCACATGCTACCACACTTTGTAAAAGTCCATTACTCTTTGGCAAAGTAGTTCCAGACTAACCCAGATGCTAAACCTTCTTGAAATGTTGTCCCTTCAGTTAAGTGTACTGTCTCTGTGCCATCCAGCATCATCTGCAATCTGGCACTGCATAAAACATCTTTCCCCTATAATTTTTTTACCCCCAAAAGTACTTTCTGTGCTCTACATTCCCCATTTGATTAAACTATATAATTTTTCCTTCAGACCTCTATGGAAAGGGCTAAGCACAACAGAGCTGAGGAAGACATACTAAGTTTAATCAGAATAAGAACATAATCCAAATTGGAAAGGACTTGGGGGGGGTCTCTAGTCCAAGCTCTTGCTTGGGTCAGGTCAGAGTCATGTCTGAGGTCAGAGAGGTTGTCCCTGGTTTTACATAGCAGTAGCTTAAAAATGTCTAAGAACAGAGCATGTACAATCTCTTTGGGCAACCTGTTCCACTGCCTGGCTGTTGTCATCATGAAAAAGATTTTCCTGATATACAGGCTGAATCTCTCATCTCTCATCTGCCCACCACGCACTGCTGTGAAGAAGTTATTGTGTTGATAACCTTCCTGTAGGTACTGGAGGGGTGCTGAGGCTGCCTTTACCACAGTCTGTACCAGCTCCTGACCCTCCTCTAGCCTCTTCAGCTGAGGTGCTCCAGCTCCTGATCGTCTTTGGCAGATGATTAAGCTGACTTCAGATATAGAGACAGAGAAGATTCATTAGTTCAGCCCTGCAATCAGATGAACCAGTCCTGGGAAGAATGACTCAAGCAAGGCTCTCTCACAGCGTTGCACATTCCATATGATACGTCAAGTATATGTATATAAGTCAGTTCTAGAATAACTTCATGGAATGAATATACTGAATTATATATGTGAAACATTATCCTAATCACTGAACTGCAACAGAATCACATTTTTCTTCAAAATGTTCTCACAATCTTTTATACAGTCACTCTTAGTCAGACACAATGGACTTTCTTTTTCACATCCATTCTTGAATCTAAGATATCTTGATACTAGCAGCAGCAGTGTATATGTGCATAGACATTTTTCATGAATACTTGAAACAAGAGATATCAAAATGCAAGGTCTCTTTCTCTCCTACCATAAATATACATTTTGAAAAGAAAAATTAGTAGAAATATGGTTTTTGTAATTCAACTTCTCCCACTCCTGTTTCACCACTATCCAATGACGCACTTATCAGCACACAGTATAACCTCAGGTTGGGAATCTTAAAAACTGCAAGGGGGAAAACATACACTAGGTGAGGAAAGAAGCAAATTCAATAACCATATCAAAAGATATTTAAGCAAGGAGAAGTATGAATTACCAAGTCCAACTTTAAAAATATAGCCTACATTAAAGTTAATGGCAAAATCCCTCAAAATTTCAAGCTGCAAGATCTACAATGGAGAATTCACACACAGATTTGAATGAACTCTTCAACTGGGGCCATGCCTAGAGAAGGACTACTGTAAATCAACATGCTAGATGCATGCTAGAGCTGAAACCTGCCAGCATGCTATCACTTAATAAGTGCATGTCACTGCACTCAAAACTTTACTTGGCAGCACAAGTCAGATCTCTGTCAAGAGCCTCAAGTGTGATGTCCAATTCAATTACTAAAAGACACATTAAAATCTGGTTTATATGGTTAAGAAATAACAGTAACTTATTTTTATTTTGGGATCAGAGTCTCCCCAGTCTCTTTAAGGACAGACATTTTTAGCCTATTCAGTTTCAACATTCAAATTAATATATTAATTTTCCTTAATAAGCAACCCTGAGGCAGAAACTGAGAGCTTAGTAAAGCTGTTCTCTACCAATTACAAGATATTAAAATATAATTGCATTGAAAAAACCACTGTTTTAAATAGTCGTTGAGAAGAAGCTTATCTACTGGAGGCCTTCTCTGCACACTCTTCCCTGTACTCTTCAGGTACATCATGGAGCAGAACAAATCCAGGATACTTCCATTACCTACCATCAACAGCGGCCAAACCCACCTGTGCACTTTAATTTTGGGACAGAGTAATGCACTGTCTTTCCAGTGGTATCAATAGGTCCATTCTACTCACACTGAATGAGTGTTCTTCACCCTTCCTTCCCCTGTCTCTCCCCTCCTTATCCTCCCATGCTAGGAAGGGAAGGAATTTTACTTTTCCTGCTCAAATATCCAATAATCATTTCAGCCATCTGCTTCAATACAAGAAACTCTTCATAGAAGTCCATCTAAATGGCAAACCATTAGAGATTAAGATGATTTATTTTAGTTTAGTGCAGTGTCACTAGTTTAATAAAATAAAAAATAACTAAGGATTTGTGAAGTACTATGGCTTACCTATGTAAAAACTCACTTTCTTGCCAATACTTTCTATCGCTGCTGACAGACATTAGAACATTCCTTTCATCTCTTTCCTCTTCTTGCAGTTTAACCTATCCCCTTAAGGAGTATTTGCTTTCTCTAAGATAGATTATACACTGTATGCAACATGAAAACCTTACACACTTCCTCTACCATCTGCAAGGCTTTTCTGTCTACTTCTTTAAAAATAATTAAATCAAAATCTCTTATTTGTCTTTAAATTTTGGATAAATAAACCAGGATTGCCTTTCTGTAAGAAAATTTAAAAAGGGATTACTATTTCCAGATATGTGCATCTAAATTAGAAGCATTTTTAATACAATCAACCAAACATCCAGGTCTAGTGAGACTTGGAATGTGGAATGCAAACTGTGTTATAGAGCAAATATGGAGCATACACATAGATGCACAAAAACACCCCCCCATTCATGCAGAAAACATGATCTAATATGGGATTGGTTTCATTCAAATCATTCTTTCTGCATCCCAGTGTGATTCCAGGATGTGCAAATTAAGATAAATTTTATAGGTCAAATTCTGCATAACACTACATGTGCTCAAGTCAACTGAAATTGATGACAACTGGATGCTGTGTCAGAGGGTGGAATTGGCACAGAAAATCAAAATGTGAGTTCTTATAAAAACAGACATGACATGGTGCTTTGAATGAACAGAGAAACAATTCTCAATGTGGCCTGTGAGAGAGAAAAGCATAGAGCAGCAGGAAAAGTTGACCCAATAGCTAACAGATTATCAGATAAAGATCAATGGTCAAAACAGAGCCAACTGCAAGGATCTGAATGTTCATAATGGCTCTGGATGAATCTAACATCATTCCATAACTAACTAGTGGAAGGAAAGCTACACCAGCTCCTGATCCCTTTAGAGCTTAAAAGAGGAGGGGCTAATACTTCTGTATTCTTTGGAAATACAAAATAGCTATTCAAGACTTCATCTTGAGCTTCAGTATAAATTTCCTTCCTCTTTTGTCTTCTTTTTTTTTACAACAGAAATGTCCCTAAAACAAGCCTGTGTAACTTGCAAAATAGACCTAAATCAAAAACAGATTCACATATTTATGTAGATGACTTAGCAGTAATATTTCTAGCAGTGGGAGTTTGCAAATATTATCAAATCTATGTTCACGTTTTATGACAACTGACCGATGGAAACCAGAAGCTATTCTAACACACATTTTAACCCATTTTTCTGCTACTGAAATGACTATGAGCACCAATGTCAGCCTGGATAGACTTTTGTCCATTTGACTGAAATGTGAAGATGCATCATGTCCTCAACTGAGTTCCAGAAACACTCAGGATGTCATGTAGCATTTAATTTAGAAAAAAAGGATTAAACATCTAACCTGGAACAGCGATCCTCCCAGCTGTTGGATGATTCATTTCCATCACAAGTCCATTGTGCAGTACCTATGAAAACAAAACAAAACAAAACATGTATGTAATGAAAAATATAATCAGTTCCTAAACTCAAGAGGAAAAAAAGAGAAAAACATCATCATGTTCTTTCATAGACTAACTGAAAATACAGGGATCTTCAACTCAAGTAGTTTGCTTAATTTGTAAAATGAAAGCCCTGATGTTTGACACTACTTTTTATTTATGCATCTAAATAAATGCTTCAGTAAGACTGAACATCTCTAACGTATTTTAAGTTCTTATACAATATCAAACATAAGAAACTGAGCTGCAAGTGTGTTACACTTTCAACCATCAACAGGCAACTGGTACCAAGACAGACTGAGTATTAAAACCTTCACACAATTTCATTTCAATCTGTAATATGTAATAAAGGCCTACACATAACCTATGTTCTCTAGTTTATTTTTTCACTTTTACTAAGTTGCTTTTGAGCTCGTGATGGATCATACTGTGAAATGCTGTCTTAGTAGCTTTTACAAGGATTTAGGAAAGATGAAATAATTTTGATGGTTCTTCTGTTCTTTTGAGTGGGTATGCCATGCTTCAGCCCCGTGTATATCTGTATGGGATGATTATTCATTGCAATTTTCAGCTCCTTGTTATTAACATCAACCAAAAACCAATATGTGATACTCAAGTAACAGGGAAAAAGAAATCCTTACTAGCAAACTCACTGCTCTTGTTAAGAGACTTTTGCATCCAAAGCCAATAATCAAACTGTATAATTTCCTTACCTATTATTCTGCTATCCTCGTAATGGTGTTACCTTAATCACATAATCAGAATTCTTAAAAAAAAAAATTTATTTTATTATTGAAGTATCCTCTACAAATAGAAAGCCTTAGAATATGCAATTATTTCTATATCCAATATAACAAATCTAGATTGTCTTGCCAAATGCATCAGCTGCAGCAAATGAAAGATGGGCAAAAACTATTAAGAGATCTTGTAATACATCTACCTATTCACTTTGCACCATGAATAACAGTAGCAATCTTGACTATTAATGACAAGTGTTGGTCTAAGTATTCTTGAAAATTTCCAGTTAATGAGATTAGAATTTTCTTATGTAATGTACATCACATTCTCTATTTTTATTATTAGAATTTTTTCTCCTAATACATAATCCAAATACCTTTGCATGGGACATCTTTATTGTTGTCTTTTTCCCAAGTGGATACAGAAAGCCAATCACTAGCATCTTTATAACATTCTTTTATATACTGAAAGATTGTAATCACATCCTCCCTCGGTCTGCTCTTTTCTAGACTAAACAAAACTAATTCCCTTAACCATTCTTTCCAGGTCAAATTTTGTGAACCTTTTATCTGTGTAGAATAGCCTGCTTAAGAAATTCCCATTCCTGAACAGGTGGTGTCAAAGGGTCAGGTCAGCTTTCTCTTAGCTTGTGGGGTAAGCCTATTTAGCTGACATTTAGAAATCCAGATATTTCCGATAATAGATGCTGGTGGAACAATGTCTGTTCACTGGTCTAATTGTTTGGCGGTATCCCAAATCATTAGTTCTATTTCTCTTTCAGAAGGTTAACGGCAAATTTGGTAGACATTCAAGTGAGACATTCAGAATTTTTTTCCAAATGACAGCATTAGGAAATATAATTGCTTGTTTTAACTCATATTTAGAATCTTTCCAGTTATGCCCTTGATCAACAGTATTGAAAGTCTGGCCTCCTTTCTCCGAAACTTACTTACATGGGCTTTCTTTATGCATTTAATTGATTATTTAGGACTTGAATGCAAGAGAACACACTTATTTGAACTTGAAATCCACTGCAAGCTCAGGTGCATAAGCAGTTCTTTAGATGGCAAATTAAAGGATGTACCTAAAAGTGGCTCCATTTGGTTACAGAAAAACATACAAATTCTCTAGCAGCTACTCAGAGCTCCAAAAAACTCACGTTTTTCTCTGATTTGGGTCTCTAAATTTTTATTCTCATAAAGCAGACTTAAATTACATTTAAAAGATTTTTTTCTTAAATCTTTTATTGTTAGGCTCAAGTTCCATGTCCCTTTTCTTTACAGAATGAACTACAAAAACCCTGAAGTATCTTTGATGATCACCAGTCAAACCTTGTCAGCCCCCACCTACACCCTTTCCGGATCCAAATTTTAGAAGTTCTATTTAATGTAGAGCCATACATTAAAAATATGCATTTCTATAGGTTTCACAGTTTCATCTAGAGTTTAGTGAAAAGGATTTTCAGTGCCACAAAGGAAATTATGTAACCATTTTCTCCATATTTTTTTGTAGCCACAAGATAGCTGGCTGTTGCTAAATGTAATTACTCCTTGTGCCTCCAAACCACAAAAAAATAATAATAGTTTTCCCCGTACGTTCTGAACATAGAGCTATGGCCATAATCATCCCCTGAAGAAGTAATAGCACGTGTTGTGAACACATTGTCATATTGGAATTGCATTCCACATCCTAAAAGTATCTCTTTCCAAATAAAAATATGTTAACTCATTTGATATTTGAAAAGGATATTAAACATATCCCCGTCTGATGCCTGGTTCTGGTTGGTCTTTTATTTCTAGAATGTTGTTACACAGCAGAATGGTTTGCATATTACTATGTTTCCCCTTCCCCTTTTTTCCATGCAACAATCCCAGTATTTTCAAGTTCTGTTGCCAAAGTTGTCTTTTATCACTAATAACTTTATTGTTCTTCTTTCCAAACACAGATTCTAGCATACAGGGCTCATCTGGAGAAGGTAATATGATCTCTCTACCGTATCTAAGTATTGTATTAATGAATCACATATATCTCCATTTTACCTGCATCTACCTCTCATATTTGAAATTTATCACCATTTCATGCTGGGACAGGACATAATAATAACAACTAGCTATTGGCTTTTCAATATTGAATTTAATTGTACAGTAGCCATGATTTCAACCCAAGAAGGTTTGTTCTGATACAGGAGTTAAGCGTTTCTTACCTGCATTCCTCTATGTTGCTTAAGTCAAGAATTTCCATGTCCACACTTTCGAACTAAATGTTTCAGAAAGGCTATCACTCAGAGTGATGAGAGACTGCTTCCCTTATGCTCTGTCCCAATGTGACATTTGATCAGCTGAAGGTAGTTGAATTCACCCATTATTACTACCTCATTAGGCTTAGATGATTCTTTGGTCTCCTTCAATGTTTTGGACTCAATATCCGCTTCCTGATCAGAAAGTTCAACAGTATAGCCTTAATACAGCTCCCCCAGCTCTATGACCTAATCTGTCATTCCTGTTCAGTTTAAAGCAAGGTATTACGCCCTCTTCTTGATTTTTGTCATGCCAAGATTCTTCTGTAATGGCTACTATATCAAGATTCTCCTTCTTTGCCAAGAATTTCAAGTTACTTTTTTTAATCTTACATATCTCATGTTGGTGTAGAGTGTGTTGTATGCATTTGGGGAAGCAGAGAGTTGGCCACTTTGTTTTTTATTTAACTTTCAAGTTTGACATTGTATTACCTTTCCAGAATTTCTCCTCTTTCAGCTTTCATGTACATTTGATTCTTGTCCCCTACACCTTTTTGTATGACTAACATCACTAGCAGATGTCTTAAAGTGGTGTGAGCCCTCATTTGTCAGCTTTTCTTCAACTTCTGTATGAGTAGCCACCCTCATTAATTTCCTGCACCAGCAGTCTATTCTCACTACGGTTTGAGACAAGACCTTCCACAGACATTCTTCGTTCTTAAAGCTGTATGTAAGTATCCCAATGGAAATCCTACTTCTTGTCATCCATTAACTGAAACACCAAAAATCTGAAATTATGCAACCTGCACATTAGACTAAAATTAGACTTCTGTTCAGAAAGGAGTGTAAAGACGGTGAAACTTTACCAGCTTTCCTGGATAAGTTTCCAGGATTCTTTTAGTGGTTCATAATACTGGCACAGAATACACCCACCACAGTGAGCTCTTCTCAGGCACCCTATGTGCCTCTTCTCAGTGTGCTCTTCTCAGTTCTTCACAGACTCACCCTCTCCCTCCCTGAGAATCTACTCAGCAAATTGTTTCTGTGGTCAATATGAACTAGGCAATTAATGTTTTTAGTAACTCAATTTCCTAAATCATCTTTCAAATTCAATAATCAAAGTAAGACATGACCCTGATGCTCAGATTAGTTCTCATAATAATGTTTTACTTCCCTTAGCACCTCCTGCTACAAAATAAAAATTGAAAAGTCCTTAGTGCTAAATCAGCCATAGTATAATGCACAGAGACATTAAACAATCAAAAAATATTAAACAATGAAATCCATTTGTGACAAAGCAGAAACACCTTTGCTATTGCCTAATCATCAAACACATTCTTGAGAAAAAATACTAATTTCAATTTATACCTCACAGTCTAAGTAAATATGATACAGCTGCTAAATAAGTCTATATAAATCTCATATGTTTTCATCAGATATATTGAAAAGTAATGAGAGTAAAAGAATGTACTTTTTTTTTTTCTAATAGGTTACCATATTCCAGTAAAGAATCTGTTTTTTAACTCTTGTGGAGAAGCAAGTATTTCAGAGGGGTTTATTAGCATATGGTATACTTAATATTTGTAACTAATAGCAAGGAGATTAAGAGAATAAAAATTTATAACTCAGCCCAAAATATACAAAAGTGCATGAATACAAGTCTGTCATTAACTCTGATGTTGCAGATCTGACCCTGACGTTAAGGGGCTTTCTGTGTGCTCCAAAATCAGGCCCCTTCCTCAGATGTCCAAGTGTAGCACAACTTCTTGCACCATCAGTCTGGAAACGTGGCAGAGGAAAGAATCTGTGTTTATTGGTAAAAAATACATATACTCTTCAGATGTGTGTCTTCTCTGAGAATTGATGTGATTGTAAACCCATATTTTTGATGGGTTTGAATGTGTAAATCCTAAATTCACAGAAATATTTTAGCAAAGACTGTTGGCTGTGCTGCTATTTGGATATGAGACCTGGCTCATGCTGGTAGCAAGATGAGGTGTGGCTGTATTCAAAGCACTGGCTCTGAGATCAAAGAGACTGTCTCCAGCTGCAGCATAGCTTTCCTGTCTAACACTGATAATTCCACACTGATCACCTGGCGTTACAGAAACAGATTGATTTTATTATTGCAACAGTCTGAAATATTGACTGGTTTTACTTCTTTCAGTCAGAATTGCCAGTAATTTGCTGCTAGCAATGGTGCTACAAATCACTGAGTTTTGATAATATTTTTTCTACTTGGGATTATTACAAATACTAAATTCAGCATTTAAATATTATGTTAGCAGTTTCTCTGAACAAAAAGCATGGAAAAATCTAATTACAAGTAATTTTTAGAAATGCAAGTGAACATAAAAATTAAAAAGAGTATTCTGGGCTGAATTTGGGTTATATTATTTTGGCAACATCCAGAACGTCAAGTGAAAGGCTTTAATTCTATTTTATTTCATTGGCATTTATCTCTAACATTAAACAACAACAAAATAAGTTTACAGATATTTTCCTCTGTGGAAACTGACTTGTTAATGAAATGTAAGCATATTTCCTAGCTTACATTAATATTTCCTAGATTATACAAATAATAAGGTAGGACTGCCACACCTTTAAGTGCTGTGTGCCATAAGTGCCCTGATGGGGTAAAAATACCAGGAACCTTTCCACTGCCATTGTTTTAATAACAACTCTGTAGATGTTTCATATGTTCATCAGGCATTATATCCAGACCTGCCTATGTAGCTGGAGACGATGAAGAGAAAATTCTGATGAGGCTTTGTACAACTGAGTTTTTTCAGAAGTAACTTTTTTTGCCATGTGATATCGGAGTAAGTCACATGCAGATGCAACTCTGGATTGAAAAATGACTGAGGTGTTTTTCTACCATGTAGGGGTACTATGTTTTCAAAATGTGCCATCTTCAACAAAGCTGAACATTACTAAGAGTTGTTACAGAAATCCTGTGTTTTCTCAGATAGGTATGCATGTTACGGCAAGAATACACTTATAGGTGGAAAAGAAATATTAACAGTCAGAAAGCCTCAAATATTCACAAACTTATTATTGGGCTAACAGTAAGCACGGGAACCATTAAATAACAGCATTGTTCCACTATGCTAATATATCACTTCATTTCTGATAGTCCTTGGGAACCTCACTTTTTTCACCCATTACAAAGTACATAATCAGTATAGGTTTTCTAATCTCGCATGCCGCACTGAGTTCCCAAGAGCCTTCTTTTAAGTGCTCTATCCATCTTTCACCTGCCATGTAAGTGTTACGCTTTATTTATACATCATTCATTGTTTCATTAGAGCTAGTATTCCCAGGACTGCAAAACTTGTGCATCCACAGAGGAATGCCACTTAACACTGGCATCTGCTTAGTATTGTAAAGTACACCCAGATGAGAGCATATCTCTACAGACCCTCAGTCTGCTTCAGGCAGAGATTCACTACACCTCTTGTAAGTGGTTTATTCCTGCATACTCTTGCACTGACCTTTGTAGAACTTTAGAAAAGGAACTGAAACTGTGGTTTGAAGCACAGAACTTTGAATAAAGTCAAAGGAGTGCTTGTGTAGAAACGTGTGGATTACCCTAGTAAACTGCATAGATGCTGTTGAGTGTTGCTAGATGACCTGTCCAAAGAAACTTTCATCAACAGAAACTCTGGCACATGGAGATTTTTCCTGATTTATACTCTACTCCATTAACATTAGCATTTGTAACAAAAGTATTTAAGACAGAGAACTCCTAACCATGCCTACACCAAGGAATTGGGATTCAAGAGTGCTAGCTGCAAGACGTATATGAGGAAGGTGAAAAATAAGTTCCCGCTTCACATCAGTATCTTCAACTCCTTTAGAGCAGTTCAGTACTTAGCTACTGTTATCCACTTTAGCATTTAGTTATGAATTTTATTACCCAACCATAAAATTTCTCTACAAGCTGCAGTAAAGCAAAAAGAAACTAAAGCCAAGAAGGTATTTCACAGCTATGAGTGTGCACACAAAAGAGGTGATTTCTTTCAGAAACTATCTTCTTAAAAAAACAAATAAAACATAATTTTGAAAATATTATATTTCACAGTTACTTAGTCATTAATGTGCATTAGATGCTCTGTAAGAATTTAATGTAAAAAGCAATTGATTTTTGACTACTAGATATGTAACTGTGAGCAAAAATACAATACTGTTTTTTAAATACAATGCATCCAGTGAACTTTGCAATGCTTCCAGACTTCTCTTGCTTTGAAGTTAATGATCCTATGCCATTAACCTTAGCAATAAAAATACAGGACCTAAATTAATAAAACACAACAGAAATATAGCAGTCCTGATGTACAGACTTACCAATTGCCTGCAGTAATGTCACCAACTAGTACACTAGACATTTTATTGATGCTCCCATAACAAAATTTCATTCATCTGGAAAATATACATCAACCATAAATGAAAAAAAATTTAAGAAAGCACTGTTCATTTCCTTAAGCCACAAAAATGTTAGAAAGCTAGAAAATTCTTGATATACTCCTAAAAACACAGAGAACCCGATAAAGCATAACATCTGTATTTCTGCACTGATCTTCTACATTATCTTCCCATCTGTGGTCAGACCTGGCATAGAAGGAGCCTGAACTTTGTTTTGCCCTGTCAGTTTCCCAGCAAGGACACCTCAAAAAGCCGGTACCAGGGCTAAGCCCCAACAAATGGAAGGATCAACCATTCCAAGTGGAATTACCATGAAAAATATACCTGAAAACTTATATTCAGGCAACTATATGGTGAATATAAGCCCTATCAGTCCTTTATCTGATGCTTACTTCATCTCTGTTTCCACCACAATTGTTACCAGAAATCTGGAGAGTTCACAGTATCTATATATAGAGACAGAAACTCTCACATGCTTTCCAGATAAACAGCTTCATACCTTTTACAGATCAGTTGATTAGAGCATATAGTTGCTGAAACAAGTTGCTAAAGAAGCTATGAGGGACCAAGGAGGGAAAGAGAAAAAGGAAAACACCAAGTACTGCTTTTTACACTTAAAATCTTACATAGTTTTGCATGAACAAAGGCACTAGATAGTTCACCTGGGTAAATTCATATCTTCAAACATTCTAATGTATTTTAGAAGTTATATTCAACTTTGTCTCCTCAGCTTTGTCTTGAGGGTTTCTTCTGCTTCAGCAGTGACACCTATTACATAAGGCAGTACTAGGATACAACAGCGCTAAAAGCACCAGTGACACTGATCTCTCATGACCGAAGAGTATTTTTTCCAAACATGCAAATCTAAGCGGATATGCAATGTAATTGGAAAAGCATTTTTTACATGTCTACATTCTGAACCATGTCAGGGACTTCAAAATACAATAATTTGCAACAGTTCACTGTATTTGAGTTTAGTTGGAGCAGGTTGCACAGCAGTTAATATTTGACAGAAGAACTGTCTTGTGTCAAGCCATAAGCACTACTCTGACTATTCGTTTTGTATAAGACCTTATATTCTAACTAATGCTATTCAAGCAGATAATTAGAATGAAGGGCAATCAAACAACACAAATGTACAGAGGTGACACTTAATAAAATGAAATAAAAATATGTTAATAAAAGGAATTATCTTAGGCTTGCAGCTGTTTTGTGAGGCTAGATCCAACCTGGGTTAAATCTAAGCACAACACAAATGCATCAAAGTTTCATGTTTTGAGTCTTCTGGTTACAATACTACTAGCTTATTATACACTATGTATTTCCTACAAGCGGCAAACCTATCTAATAAACTCCAGTCTGCAAAAGACTCTTTTTCCAGAACTACCTTTGGACACTAGACCTCTTCAACTCCTTACTATTCTATGCAGGTCACAAGAAGTTTGTGTACATCATCCTAATTGAGCATCAGAGTAAGTATCTTCTATACTATTGAGATAAAAAAAGTTCATTAAATAATTCTGTTGCAATAAAATTGAATACAATTTTGCTGGTGAATGAAACCAACCCATTGCTATAATCGTGTCACAATATTCTGAGTTACTGCAATTTTTCCAATTGATCACCTGCTGTTTAAGAAAGCAGTTGGGAGAGATTAACATTAACAACATTAAAAAATGCTTGGTGTTTCAGACTAAAGTGGCAGTACTGTAATGTTGGATATATTAAGCTATTTTGAAAACAGTATTGTACGACAATACAAGTGTCACATAAGTCTAAGACATATTTTAAGTGCACATCACAGGATACTTTTGAAAAAGAAAGCATTATTTCTTTGTATCTCATTGATATGTATCTACATGTTACATACAGTGGAGTGCATAAAACTAGAGCTTCTTTTTGTTGTAATTAATTACTCCAAAACCCTGTTTGTCCAGGTTTTTAATTTGTCTGAACTTTTTGTCCCACTAGTCTGCTTATCTAAAGTCAACTAAACGCAGAGCTTGAAAGAGATATTCAAAACTCAAGTGGCAAGAATCCTTTTATTCCTTAAAAGAGGCACATGAATGTTGAGATAAAAATACTAACTGATGTAGGCTGTAAGTCTCAAGTCTAGAAGAGTCTAAGTAACTGTTAGAAGTGTTTCTTTATTATTGCGACCTCCAATTTTGCAGTGTTTGGGTTTTGTCTCAAACAGAAAACAAAGTCGCAAACAAAGAATATGGATCAGAAGTCACAAAAAATTACTTACAATAACAGGAAGGTGAAAAGAGGTGACTACTTTTACCTATGTTAACTAAGAGCCATACAACTGAATAAAGACAGAATACAACAGTATACTTAAGTTGGAAGGGAACTAAAACAACCACCTAGTCCCACTGCCTGACCACTTCAGGGCTGCCCAAAAGTTAAAGCATGGCTTTAAGGGTACTGTCCAAATGCCTCTTCAGCACTGACAGGCATGGGGCTGGGGTGGGGCATTGACCACCTCTCTAGGAAGTCTGTTCCAGGGTTTGACCACCTTCTGGGTAAAAAAAGTTTTCCTAATGTCAAGTCCAAACTTCCCTTGATGGATGCAGCTTTGAACCATGTGTCCTGGCACTGTGTAACAGGGAGAAGAGCTCAGCACCTCCCTCTCCACTTCCCCTCCTCAGGAAGCTGTTGGGAGCAATGAGGTCGCCCCTCAGCCTCCTCCTCTCCAAATCAGATAAATCCAGTGTCCTCAGTCCCTCCTCAGAGGACATGCCTGCCAGCCTCTCCCCGAGCTTTGGTGTTCTTTTCTGGATGTATTCCAGTTATGGAAGAAATTACCATTTAAAATATTTAAACAGTACTATCAGTAATCGAGATGAGGAACAAGTGAGGAAGATGCACTGGTATGTAAAAACATGCAAATTAAATAGGAAAAACATTAACTTAGCACCATTTTAATTTTCTGCTGCTAGGAACTACCTATGCTTTTAGATGGGCAGAAATTTTAAAACTAAAATTAAGTAAAAACATTAGAAAACACACCGCATAGAACAACCCTGGCTTTTTGCAATATAGAAGGATTTTTCAGTGACGTGATCCACCTCCAATATCTAGACTCTGTGATTATGTAAAAGCCCAATATCATAGTATTTCCCTTGAGGATCCAGTCATGCCAGAGAACTATTAGAAATCCATTCCCATAAAACTTCTAGCCTAGTTTCTTCATAAGTATATATAAAATGGCTTCACTTAGACAGACTTTTTTCTTCAGAACCGAATCTGTATACTTGCAAACACTTTCTCACTCATCCAATACCACCATTTAGTTAAGATAAATAGAAAAAAAATTATTTCAACATTTCCATATCCTTTACCTCAATCTTATATCTGAAGAAATATTCTTTTGGAAGAACTAAAAGTTCTGGGTTTGTGCCCATGTATTGTTAGTCTACTGAATACAGCTGTCGGTATTCAACTGAAAGCTGTTTTTTGAAAGAGGACTACTGTTGACTGGACTCAGCCCATCCTCCAATTACAGAAAACCAGAAATTATCAAAACACAGTTGCCACATAAAATTAATTGACAATTACTACTGATATGGACTGCAAATGGAATGTGTGACCTGGAGAATTACCAAAGACAGTCAAATAAAGGATTTCTCATTAAAAAATTAATTCACATTATGGGATTTCTTCTCTACCATGCATGTATAGGATGATTTTGGAAATTAATGATATGACCCATATTCACCTCACTTACCATCAGACATTTGACTGAGGATTGCAAGATGGTAACCAAATTTCCCTCATATAAGCACATAGACAACAAAGACACATCTAGAGCATGAATATGACTTTGATACTTGACTACAACTATCATTACTATGGTTATTATATTACTCCATTATGATGGAGTGATCTTACAATAAGAATGTAACTACCTCTCAAATCTAACTCAAATGCCTAGTTTTAACTGAGTTGTATTCAGGAGTGTGTTTATCAGTTCCTCATCTGTAAAATGTGGGAAGTAGTATTTCCACAATTTTTCAGAAGAATAAAAGGCCCATGGATACTTAAAGACACAGAAAGGACATGGTACTGGGCTAGTTTCAAATCAGAGGACTTAAGCCATCTGCCTTCTGATTTACAGCAGCAGGCTGCCAAAATTAATTTGCACTACATAATAAAATCCTCAGTATTGCTGAAATTCACTGCTACCATGTATCCACTGACACAGATGTTCCTTATCAATTCTTTCCTTTTTACGTATAACAGAATATTCACGGGCTTAGAGTCAATACTCTGTGGGTTGAAGGAAAAAACAGTAATGCACTCAGAAAATGTGACCTGAATAAGTGGTAAGTGCCTAAGGTGTTAAAGGACAGCTCAGATGTGTGTACAATTCAGTTTTCCCTTTCAGCACTGACAAATGCTCCATCTTCAGTCAAGCTTCTGCTTACAGGCAGTTGACAGAGCCTGCCTGCCTTCTCCCTTAATCCATCAACATACACTTGAAGAGAAAAGAGATACTCCATCTCTAGAACAAATCTGGAGTTTTTTCAAGTAGGGTTCATGGACACAGCTTACTTATTTGTCTTGCATAAACATATCACTCAAGAAGACATCAAAGAAAGCAGAGCTGTCATAAATCTGATGCTTGCTTTTTGTTATTATTGCTCAGCTATTCAAGGCAATGAAGTCTTGGTTGAACTTCATGAAGGTAAATCATGCTAAGTTGGGACCATTTTGAAATTTAAGGAACACAGTACCACCCCAAAAATTATTTTAAAAAGTTCCATATACACAAGTGACACTCAAAAGTAGCTACAAGACATTTAGCTTATATTTACCTTGTGTTTGATTACTAAATTGTAGGTGTCTAATTTTGATTGCAGTCCATCAAGGGAAAAAAAGTAAATGAGCTAGGAATCCAACCTTCTGTCTCTGAGGTAGCTTCATGATGTAAACCAAAGCATGGTAAATGGATATTTGCTTTTAAAGCCCTAAAATGCCAAAGTAAATGTACCCACAGTGACTTAAAGGTTCACTGTAATTAAGTAGGAATAATTTTACAAGGAGAAGTATGTAACTGGTGATCTGGACTAGGAGCTGTGTAATGTTACCTGGGGTTGTACTTGATTAGCTACTAAGAAAACAGATTCTGCTTCTCCTGATGCAAACGGGAGTCAGAGCAAAACCCAAAGCACGCTGCAATACTGCTGTTCAGTCAGGTTTTGCATTTTAGTCTGTTAATGATGAGGCCCAGATGGACATCCATAGTTGTCTCTTGGAAAACTGAAGTAGTAAATTTTGTTCATTATCATTCATCTAGTTAGGTGTAAGTTTTAAGTGACAAGCTAAAGACATCCTTCAGGCATGCAGAATGTTTTGTTCGTACTGCTATGCTAGTGATGTTTAACTAAGGCGATTTTGCCATTGAAGCTAGCTGCCTGAATCTTTCTCCTGAAGTATTAATACTTTCCTGCAAAAGCTGTCAAGAGTTTGAAACTGGTATTAAGTTCAGAAACAACTGATATTTCAAATCTGAATTAAAATAATATGCTTGAAAACATCTAGTGCTTTAAAACCATCTACTTTATCTTAGAAAATATGTGTAACCACAGAATCATTTGAGACTGCAAAGAGAACACAGGAATGCCTCAAGAACCTCACCATAGTCCAGTTCTTGTTCTCATAGTAAATTTCTAAGAGGAACCTATCTAATGGCGAAAAAGCTCTTCTTTTCATACCAGTAGAAATGCTACAGTTTTATTTTTCAGATTTACAAAACAATTTTTTTTTGATGGATTATGGACCAAAAATTTTATTACTATATTTTTAAATTGGATGTTTTGGTGGGGGGAAACAGTTTTCCCCCCTAGAGTTATAAAATGGTAAACCCCCAGGGGGTGGTGACCCTGGGGTTAAGCCAATGAGCGCTCCTGCAAAACATAAACATATCACTCAGACCGGAAAAGAAAGTGGTTGTAGTTGTTGTTGAAGAAGTAGCCATGTTGTGAAAGCCACAAGGAGCAGGGGCAGGAGCCCCTTGGGGGCTCTGGCCCACCCCCAGCCCCGGTTGGGGGGCTACAGGGACTTGGAACAGTGTAAGGCTGGGCTAAGTACCTGTAGCTATGAGCTGGGGAAAGTGTCTCCACCGTAAGCAGCAGAAGCAGCAGCAAGAACAGCACTGACCGAGGGAAGGTGGCAGAGAGCCAACAAATAAGAACCGAAGCAGCAGCAAGCAAGCATGCAGCTACGCAGAGAGACACAGAGTTGTCTGAAGGAAAGAGAGCCAGCAGCAGAGAGAGCAGAACTAAGTTCTACAGAGAGAGAGTTTTGGGGTAAGAACTAAACCAAAACCCCAAACTCCTTTGAGATCCCTCCTAAAATGGAGGGGGTGGACTCCTACTGAATGGAAGTCCTAAAATGCAGTATGCACTGCAAAGAGAGGAGCTGAGAAGGCTCAAAGCGTCCCAGAGCTGGACGGAGACGCAGAATGGAATGCAGAGGAAGGCTTCGCCCCCCGCTGCTCTGAGACAGGGCACAGGAGCTCTGCAAAGGGGGCTTGAATCCCCTGAAGATACGGACCGTCACGAAGACTTCTGTACTTAGTTGATATGACCGTGGTGAAGTGACCTTTGTCCGGGTGAACACAGCCCACGGAAGAGAAGACCCTCGCTTGGAGTCGAAGGGCCAGGGGCTTGGAGACCCCTTTGTGTGTACTGGCAGAGATCCAGCTACAGCTGCTGCATGGAAGACAGAGAGGAACTGCTGCCCTAGGGACTGCTGCTCAAAGAGAGAAAAGGATCTCTTCCTTTTTCCCTCCTGTACTTTTATTTGGAAGGGAGAAGAGATTTGATCCATTGTAAATACTGCTTTATCATAGTAGAGATAGTTAAGATTGATTATGATGTATTATACTATTTATTTGTTGTACAGTCTTGTAATATATTCCCTTCCCCCCATTTTGAATCTTGTGTGGTGTCTGGAAACCCCATCTCACACTAGGTTGAGATGTGGGAGGGGGGCTTGAACTCGGGAATTGGATTTTGGGGCTCTCAAACCATGACAGATGTTTATACAGTAAAACAACACACAATAGGTCATCAGTCTCACGCTACTGTGCAGTACTGAGATGTCTTTAGAAGTGTATTTTTATTCTTTTGCTAATTAATGCCAAGATCTGAAAATTCATTTGAGAACATGAAAAACATATGTTAAAATTTGATGGTTGTGATCAAATGACAATGGAGATCTGTTAGTTCTCCCTTTAACTTTGTAATATGTGTTAAAAATGCTTCCTAAAATCATCACAAGGATTAACAAAACTTGCTATCACATGCAAAGACAGAAGTCTACAGATTAAAATTAAAATCAGCAATTAAAATTACTATCAATAGTGTTGTCACATAAGAAAAATAATATAAAAAAAGGACTTAAGCCTCAACTAAAAAATGCAATAGCAAAATTCACACCTATAAATTAAGAAAATTAATTACAATCAAAAAAGTTATCCCTATTAGTTTTAACTTCCCTTTATTGTGACATTGAATGGAAGTTTCAGAATATGATCTTCTATTTTTAACATTTTTCTTGATCTTTGAATATCACTAGAGAAACCCTAAATGATTCACAATCCTATATTCTGCTTCTTTGCACTGATATCTCAAAGTAAGAAATCTTTTTAGTTTTACTAAATGATGATGGACAAATCTTCCTCCAGTCCCTAGACATCTGACAGCAGACACAGCCTTAGGCGCATGGTTCTCATGGCATGAAGTGCTTTTTGGTGGAGCCAAAACAGTCTTGTTTTAAACTCTGGTCATAATGAAAGATAAACATGAGTGTTTTTCTCTCATCAAGATGTGTTGGCAATCTGAGAAGAAGAGTTCAACTCCATCATGTTTAAATATACTGGTTGATTAATAGATTCTACCAGTCATAAAATTGCTTCTGGAACGCTCTTAAACATTTCTTAGTCTTTTTCTCTTATAGACTTGAGACTTTTATATACAGTTAATTGTTTGTAATTATATTCAGAGTTTCAGATATGTAGTTTTATGCACAATGTACTTTAAAGTTGCATTTCAGCCTTGAAAAAGGATTCATTCTCAGAAAAATAATAGTTGTTCCCTCAGCAATCTGAGGAGTCAATAAAAGATCTGTGTTGTTCTGCAGCACTGAAATGATGAGGTTGGCTGACAGTGGTCAGCCGTGTCATGCAGGCAGTGAGCAACTGGCTCACATCTCAGACTCAAAGAGTAATAGTGAATGGAGTAAAATCAGGCTTGTGACTGGTCACTAGTAGGGTTCCACATGACCACTTAGACTCAGTGCTCTTCAACATCTTCATAACCGACTTGGATGTAGGACTTGAAGGTACACTAATAAGTTTGACAGTGATAGTAAGTTTGGAGGAGCTGTCTACTCCCTTGAAGGCAGGGAGGCCCTTCAGAGAGAGCTCAACAAACTAGAGGGCGAGGCAATCAGCAACTGTATGAATGAAGACAAGTGCTGGATTCTGTACCTGGGATGAGGCAACCCTGGATATATGGACAGACTGGGGAATGAGATGCTGGTGATCAGCTCTGTGGAAATATACCTGGGGGTCCTGGTCGATGGCAAGTTGAATATGAGTCAGCAGTGCTCTGGCAACCACGAGGGCCAGCTGTGTCCTGGGGACATCAGGCAAAGCATCACCAGTCAGTTCAGGGAGTCAGTTCACCTCTCTGCTCTGCACTGGTGTAGCCTCACCTCGAATATTGTGTGCAGTTTTGGGCCCCACAATACAAGAATGATATAAAGCTATTAGAGAGTGTCCAAAGGAGGGCTACAAAAATTGGGAAGGGTCTAGAGGGGAAACCATACAAGGAGCCACTGAAGTAACTTGTATTGTTCAACCTGGAGAAGAGGAGACTGAGGGGAGACCTCATTGCAGTCTACAACTTCCTCATGAGGGAAAGCAGAGGGGCTGGCACTGGTCTCGTTTCTATGGTTACCAGTGACAGGATCTGAGAGAATGTCATGAAGCTGTGTCAGGGAAGGTTTAGATTAGGAAAAGGTTCTTCACCCAGAGGGTGATTGGGCACTGGAACAGGCTTCCCAGAGAAGTAGTCACAACACCAAGCCTGAAGGAGTTCAAGAAGCATCTGGACAACACTCTCAGGCACATGGTGTGACTCTTGGGGATGGTCCTGCGCAGGGCCAGGAGTTGGAGTTCAATTATCCCTGTGGGTCCCTTCCAACTCAAGATATTCTATGATTTTATGATTCTAAGGTGGCACTCTCTGAGGGATAGAATGAGGATCTAGAAGAAGAGCAGACAATCCACATGACTCCCAATTGCTAATGCCTCCTGGTAGCTAGTTTTATGTGCTAACATGATAAGTTAATAAAGAAAGTCTATGGTTATTAAGGAAATGTTTTCCTTTTAGAGCAGAAGTCTCAAATGACATAAATCAGGGGGAGAAAAATCTGAAATTACTTGGCTAATATGCAATGAATACATTATTTCTAAAAGTTTTGACATTCAAGTATTCTATAAGAAAAAGCCCAAAATCAAGACTTCTTTTCTTGCCCTATATCAATTTAACTAAAATAACTATATATCAAATTACAGTGCTTTGCCTATTTGTTTCACTACCTAAGTTAATTTCACCATAGAGAATGAAAATTCTAATTCTGAAAGCTCCCTGAATAGAGAATGTACATACATGCTTTTTAACACTTCCATTACCATACACCCATGACAATTTGCCTGTAATCAGCTTCTTTAGGATGGACAATACTTGTGGCCTAATTAATAACCAACAGAGTTAACTCTGCTATTTTAATTCTATCAGTACTTGTAAGGTTCTTTAAAGCACTGAGGAGAGGTTTGAATTGGGGGACTAGGAAAGGAGTGAAAAATGAAGCAGGCACATGGTTTTTATTTAGGGGGAAGAGAGACAGTTATGAAATTTACTTGACTGCTGCAGGCAATACTGGAGGATTAAATGGAAACTGGCTGAACCTTAGCTTCCAGTTTATAAAGAGCATTCACTCTATAAAGTTTCCTTATAGCACCTTTTTACATAATGAGCTTTAACTAAATTCTGTCAGCACGGAAAGTGGTTCATATGGTTTAGGATGTGTCTTACTTCAGGAGTTCAGAAGATTTTCCTTTCAAAGGCAGAGAAGAGCTTTAAAGGACGGCTTGAGTCTTGAAGCAGTGGAACATGTTGTACCTTTCCCATGTCTCATGCTTTCAGCTACAGACTTGAACAAATCTATGGCAGGATGTTGATTTTGTCAGCTTCAATTACCTTTTACCTGATTATTCATATGCTATTGTACATAACTCTCAGCCCCTTCAGAAAGTGTGAATTTCCCCAATGGTTCTATAATTGCTAAGAAAAACAGGAAGGACAAATATATAAACTAATGCCATTAATATTTAATCTTCTTAGTTTTCAAGTTTCCTTTATTTCTCTTCTGGGCTCAGGATAATTTTATCAATATTGGTCCTGTCTGAAATCTACTTGACTCATCAAGGTGGCTGCCTCTCCTTTTTTTTCTGCTTTTTTGACCTTCAAGAATATCCTGCAGCCTTGATCCAGCAAAAGTACTAGTTATGAGGAAACGGACACAATATCCAGCATCAAGATTTATCTGCCCCTGTTTTATTCGTCCATGCTGTTTTGACCTAATTCAGCTCCTAATCATTTTAAATAATAATGATAAATGATATTTTGTACAGTTGTGCTTAGAGAAATACTGGAGTATGTTGCTTCAGGCATCATGCAGCTACAAAATCTCTGTTGCCATTCTTACTAGACACAAAAGCTTAAGAGACTTAACCATTCATACACTTCTAAAAATGTAGTAGCTTTATCCATGCGAATGTTCCTGCAAAATCAAAGCAGTTATGCTAATCACATGTGTAATTGCAACTGAGTTTGTATTTTCATAACATAAATTTTAAAATCAATAGAGTTAAATTCTGTTTTTTCTAATGAGGTATTGAGATGTTGAAGTCTTCTAGAAGTAAAGGAGTGTTTTTAACAACATTATCCTTCTGCAAATAGTTCCTTTTTCAAAGACCATAGTTCAAGCCAAAAGGATAAAAGGAAGGAATTCTGGGGTCAAATGAAGTATTTGTTTCAATTGAAAACTGTACTGATATTCATGTTCTGATAAAGTATGTCAGAACATAACTTGGTCTCAAAACATTACTCTGAGATGAAAGACCAAAAAGTTTTAAACTGTCCCATTCTAAATGTCTGCAAAGAAATACTGTGCTTAATTCTTCTTTTTCAGATTAATCTATTTCGAGATTTGCCAAACAGGTCAGGTTGAAAAATACATCCAGCAAAACAACTATTCATTTGAACTTTTCAAAGAACTTTCCTTGTAAGCACTATTCAAATGAAATACTTTATAAAGATTAAGGACTCTATGTCATTTGATTAAGAAATCTATGAATGTCTTTACAAAAGCAGGGAAAGGCTATGAGGAGGTTAAATACATACACAAAGGTATAATGCTAAATTTGAATCATATTTAATCAATAAATAAGCCAAAAGGAAGCAGAAATTGAAACTCTATTTGGTCAAAGGAGTTGCACAATGCAAACAGGTGATAAGTGAAAATGGCATCAGCCAAAGAACATTATAATGACACATGTATTAATTTATTTATTTGTAATTTTGCAGCCAGAATTATCTCCTTGAACTCCATAGACAATTAGCAAATTTTCTGGCATACTAAGTCAAAGGGGAAAAGAATTAATTTTACAAGTGTAATATAAAATGTGATATTTATACTATTTTCCGGTAGTAATCAGCACTGTCTGATGTGCAAGTAATTTGTTGAATGCCAAAGACATTCATGTCTGGCTAACAGTTGTTGGCTGAACTTGCTGAAAGCTGTGTGTCAGAACAGGAATCTGTTTGCGGTAAAATGGTTCGTGCAGGAAGTCGGCAGCTTGCTTCCACATACTGCGCTAATGATGCCTCTTCACAGCAACCACATTTTCCATTTTGGAGCCTTGCTCTAAGTCATCCTGAAGTCTCCACTGAGGGAACATAGAGGGAAGAGGGTATATCCTCTCCTCAAAGTCTCAGTTCCCAAATTTATTAGTTTACCAAAATGAAAACAAGATGAAAATCACTCTCTCAGCTAAATTAGTGATTGTTTATTTTAAGCAAACTAATAACTGTTCTTCATGTTTCTTTTCCATAGGTCTCAATATTCTTTGCATTAGATAAACCAGCCTCAGACGATGTTAAGTATTATCTTTTCCAAATATTCTATTGTTATAAAGAGACATTGAAAGGAAGAGATATGAAACAAAAGAATGAGCTGCATGTGTGCTGCTTTACAGAAGCCCTGGAAAAGAGCTATGGCACCAGCTGAATCACAGCTGCCTCATGGCAGTCCTTTACCTGGCATGGTAGGTCAGCATGGAGAATGGAAAAACTCAGCAAAGATGTGCTTGACCGCTTCCCAGCTCAACTCCACCTACTGAAATTGAAAGAGAAGTACCAATCACAAACCCACCAATCCTCTTCCCTGTTCCTGTGATGCTCAACCTGGAACAGTGATGAAGGGAACACTAATATAATCATCCTGGTAGGGGAGCTGCTTTATACCCAGTGAGAACGCCCTTGGAGTATATAACCCAGCCCTCAAGTCCATGACAGACGTCACAGAGGAACTGTATGGCACAAGCTAGGAACAATCCCAGGTTTTCTGGTAGAGAGACCTAACTCTTGATCATAAGACTGTACTTTCTTCCTCCTTAATCCTTTATTTTATTTTCAGTGCTGTGATAGATTCTAATCTACCTCATAACCCCATTAAAGCGCTGCATGCCAGTCCCTTGCCCATCATCATCAGACCGTCCTGCATGCCTGAAACCACTTCAGATGGCAATTTTTCAAGCCACCCTAATCAAGATTAAATATCTCTCAATTAATTATCCTTCTACAACCTGCATTCCAATCCCACTCCATAATTGACAATTACTTGCTCATTCTTCCTCACAAAGCCTGGAGTAAATTGGATAATTTTAGCATTTGTTTTATTTTGACTGTTCCTAAATTTAACGTGGGAAACTCTTTGCATCCACTCCCCCTTCCTGTTTTGGTAAAACAAGTGAGTTAGAACCGATGTCTTCACAATTAAATTTTCAACAACACATTAGGAAGGGCATTGCCTCAGCTCTTTATTGATCTCATTATTACAAAAAGCATGTGGTCATAGCCATGTCTGGCCTTTCATGCTTTTTCTCATGACTTTAAAAGGTACTAAACAACATATTCAAAATATCATATTTAATATGAAAAGTACATATTAAGGTTTCTGCTCCAATTTCTTCCAAACCAACATGTTGCAAAGTATTTCCCAGTTCATATTAAACACACACGAGAACATTTGCACTTATGGTTAGGAATCAGTTCTTGACCTTCTAAACTTGTATTGTTCCCTGATGAACACTCTGGTTCTAATTCTGCAAAAGGCCATGACCTGTATCCAGGGTCAATTAAAATGAAGTCCTTAAAGCTTTTTCATATGAATTTTAACATAGTTTCTAAGAATTATAGTCTCAGATTTAACCCTCTCTGTATAAGATTTTTCCACTATGAATTTCTGATTACTTTGAACAGCTGAGTGTGCTGCATTTTCCATCATTTATTCTCTGCACAAAACAGCCCTTCTGGCTTATCACCATCACTCTCTCTTGCAATCAGAAGAATGAGAAGCATTAAAAATCTGGTCAGCCATAAGGCCATTCACTTACTTAGGGCTGACTATTTCTTACAGAGCTGTTCATGCTGAAGTTTTCCAGTCTCAGCTCAATCTCCTATGGTTTCATTCACAGGGTAATAGGTAATATTCGACATCTCTTCTCTTGCTGTTCAATCTACATTTTCCCTTTAAAAACCTACTGTTGTCACCCATTCACACAACCCAAGATGACAAATAACGCAGGAGAAAGTAAGACAAAAAAACCCATGAAAGGCAAGTTATGAAAAAGAAAAGACAAATAAGGCATGAGAGAGCCTCTAGCTCAGGGACTTCAGATAATATCAAAAGAGGGGAAAAAAACCACCCCACAATCAGAATTCAGATTTTAGACCAGAATTAGAAAACACAGACTCAGCTGGCAAATTTACAGGTGATTAGAAAGGAAAATAGTCAGAGGACTGTGGGAATGAGTCTTAAAGAAAGGCAACTGGAGACAAGAGTTGCAGAAAGAGTGTATGTAAGGTAGAGATAGCAGAGAGAAGTAAAGAGGCAATAGCTTGGATGATCCTTGTCAAATACCATGACTGTGGCATGACAGAAAATTTTCACTGACCACACACATGAAACAGTCAGCCAGGTGAAGCTCAATTGGACATACTATCAACCCCATTTGACAAACTATAGGACTGGAACAAAAGAAATTTCTGTTATCCTAGTGACATTCAAAGGCAGAAACACTGCCTTAGATTATAACATAGTCTTAGAATAACAGTGCAGAACATGGAATGGTAATTATTACATGCAGAAGGATTCGGAAAGAGAGGCAATATCTTTTATTAGCTCAACTGATATAGCTAGAAAAAAAACCAGAAAAGCTTGCAAGCACACATGGCCTTTTTTAGCACTTTTTTTTTTAATTACTAGCTCTTTTTTAATTGGTTGATGAGTATTTTAGTACAACGTTCTATCTAGTGTTCCAGCTATTATTTTAAAAACCTGATAAAAGTGTTATTTGAGTTGTCCTATTTGTAGATTTTAGTTCACATCACAAAAGCTGACCAGATAGTGCCAAAGATTTCAATGAGATTAGATTTTAGTTTTTAAACTAAGTTTTCTATTTGTATATGGATTTTCAGCTCACTTAAGATTTTTAAAAAACAGCTCCTGAGTTAATCTTATCCTGGGCTAACTAATCATCCAGAAAAGCAGCCAGAATAGCTTTTCACAAAGTGAAATTAAGATAATAAAGAAGATAAGCAGCAACATGCTATATTTATCAGTCTATTTAATACTGTATTTTACTTGCATCGCACTTAAGTATCAGAGATTTAATAAACTAGTGATTTAATGAGCTAGTACCTTAAGTACTAGGATTTATGAGATTTTCTTTTAATCTGTAAATTAATAGCATGGGAGTAAGGATAATCTTACTACACTATCACACTGCAAGTTTGTTACAAGTCAGTTGGGCAATAACACTCCTGATATTCAGGAATGTCTGTACATACTCAACTGGCATGCAGGTGTTCAGCTAACAAAACAGAAATAGAAATTTGACAGTTAGGTAGAAAGTTACCAGATGTTTCTAAGAAATAATTAGGAGAAGAAAGGAAAGAGATGCATTGATATAGGTAAAAAGAAACACCTATCATCTTTGCTTGCCTGGTATTATGAAAGTTTACATGGTAAGAAGAACTCCTCTTTACATTTAAAAAACTAGAAAGACAATGCATTTGCAGCATATTGTATAAAATTTTAGGGAAAAGAACACAGGAGACCTACATAAAACATACAAAAGTAACTGTAGAAGTGCAACACTATAAGGCAAGTAATTTTACAAAAGGGCAATTAAGATGGAGGAAAGTTAATGGCTTGTTTTGAAGTGTGCTGAGTAATGAAGACCAGTTGCTTTAGATATTCAGCCATGGTAACCATAAGAACAGTAGTGATTAATGCAAGTTTTCTAGGTAAATTGGAAATAAAAACATAATAAACCCCAGGGTTGAAATCTGATCTCATTTCTGCTCATGCAGCACTAGAATAACTCATTTGACATCTCTGAACTTAGCCTAGACTAGCAAAAATGTACAGCTCCAGGTTCCTAAGTCCCAAAATTCTGCTCCAAGTACAATTTGCAAGAGCATAAACTTTTTATGAAGTAGCTTTAGCAAGAAGCTCTTTATAACTGTGGTCCCCCAAGCACATCTGCTGTTTCAATAACCCTGCCTTTATCAGTCCCATCAAAGCTGCTGTCCAGCATGAGGTTGCTAGCAACTATAATGAAGTGATGCTGCTGTAGATTTCCTTATAGCTAAAGATTTTCCACTACTAGGCAGGTGACTGCAATTTCCATCACATCAGGACAATTACTTTTAGGAACGGAAGGAACCTTTGCCCTCCCTCCTTTTCCTCTACCACTCCCAGTTTAGATTGCATATCACAATCCACAAACTTTCAGAGAATGCTTCACTTGTGATTCTCAACATAACCAGTACTACAGGAAATTGCAAGACAGAAAAGTATTTTTTAACGGAAAGTCTCTTTGTAAACCTAGGGCTGGGAAACAGATCATGGAAAATACTGGGAATAAGCTTTCTGATTTTATCTTTTGAACAGGCAGATGATACTATGGGTCCTTGTAAAGCAGGTTTTCAGAAACAATCCTTAAAGCATGTAAAACAATCATGGTTTTATTTAGTAGTAGAAAAAGTTGAGAAATGGATTTTAATTTGTGCCCAACTGCAAATCTCCAGAATGTCACAAAGTTTTCATTTTTATGGCAAACCTTAAACATTCAGAAGGATTCTCTTTTATATTGTGAACTCCCTGAATAAAAAGTTGAAAGAGCAAATCCATAATTGAAATAATTTCCCTCCTGAAACAGAAAATTAAGTCAAACTTTGAAGGCATAGGAATCCAAACTTGTGCCAGGCACACAAGTGCTCAGCCTATCAGCTGTAATTATTGTCGTAATTCCACCTTTTTTAGTCGACTTTTTGAACCACATCAAGACTTCAAGAATTATAGTGTGGGCTATCCAACAATGACAATAACAAATATGGTGTGTCATTCATCTGCTCTGTTTTCATACTCTGTTCTAAAGAAAAGGAGTTACAACAGTTTACATTATTGCAAGTGATGTGCAAACAGCAATGCAGCATTGCAAAATATGAACATTACTGCACTGTAATATTGCAAAAGCATTTACAGCCTCAACGAACTGTTGTCATTACCTGACTCTACATCATTTATTTAAATTACATTTTCTTTATAGGCTAAATAGCCTAAATTGCAGAGCACAGTAAGCTGGCAAAAGAATGTAATAATATCTTCAGAATCTGTCTACACCAATGATTTTTTTTCAGGAATTCAAGCTACAGCACAGTTATCTGACATTAGGTTATCACTGAAGCAGTGATTGAATCACTACCTCAGCTGATGAGAGCATGTATTACCACATATCCCGTTGACTTACTACAGAATAATTTACTCTTACACAGAATAATAAGAGGAGTTCTCCCACTTAACTGAACAGCAAACAGGAGCTGCTAATTTAAAACTGAAATGTGGTTGTAATGCAAGGCTGAAGTGAATGAGCAGAAAGTGTCTACCCCATATCTGGCAAAAGCAGTCATCTCCAATTAAATACCAATGGGTGTCAATGAACTTCAGGAAAACAGGCCATACTAAGAAACTGATACAGTTAGCAGACATGTTAGGTTCCTGAGAAGAATGCTGTCCTTGAGATAGACTTCATTCCTACTGGAGGCAACTGAAAAAGTTTGTCTCGTTTATTTGGTTGCTACATCATGTTGTATGTAAACAGGGCCCTTTTACCAAGCACTGTATCTTAGACTCTAAATTATTTTTTTTAAGAATGGCTAAATACATGGGGCTTAGAAGAAAATATTAACTCTCTTGCCCTTTAATGTACAATGGGAATACTGCTAGACACTAGTAGAAAATATTATTTTCTATAAGTTAACTGCAATGTTTGAGTGAATCTTTGCAAACTGATTTGGTTCAATTTTTTTACTAAAAGTAATTGGAGAACATTTTCAAATCTGACTTACAGAGCTGAGCTATCCAAAATGGGGTGCTGTAAAAGGGATTAATTTCCAGAAGCAGTTCCTTAGCATTTCCTTGGTCCCTTTAATTAGGATAGCCTACCTTATCACACTTTCATTTCTTTCTTTTTTTAAAACTTTTTTTTTGTTTACTGAGAGTGTTAATTCCTTTACATTTGTGACACAACTTAGCAGGATGAAATTATAGAGGAAAACATATACATACATATGACACACAGCATATGGTTCTGAAGTAACCAAGTTCAGCCATTTTAGAAGGGGAAAACTTTAAAAATATACCAAGATCATCTAAAATTACAATCTCTAACACTATTATTAGAACAGACAAGATTTTTTTTGTAGATATTATTCCAAAATCCTCTACAGAAACTCATTGTATCTTCCTACCAACTATTGAGTCAATCCTGCCTCAGTTTAAAAGTATAACTTCATAAAATTACACTTCTAAAACTGTCCAAAATTCTGCATCCTGAAAATCAACAGCAAAATCTCCACTGACTTAATGAAGGCAGGTTTTCACCTTCATGTTTACTTAATAGTATTACGCTCTGTGTTTCCAGAGGGTTGTACTTCTGAGACATCTACTGAGACCTAGTTTTTGAACATATTTTGCTTGTATTAATCCAGCAATTTTAAGAACAAAATATTACTACATCCTGGACTGAAATTCTTCCTTGTGTTTAACATCTACTATTCGTGACTGTGTAGTTAGGGAATGCTTGAGGTATTTAGGAGATTTTGCTGCTAAACAGAGCGTATCAGCTCCTCTGACATTAGAAAGGAATAAAACATTTCTTCTTTATGTGGCAACTCTGGTTAATCCATTATGAACTTACTTTAAAAATTACTTGAATCCTGTTTTCTTGGAAACTGATCAATCAGACTATGACAGATTTTAAAGTCAGCATTTGCCTACAGGCTGAAATAAAAGTAACAGGCAGAACAGCTGTGTTTGCACCAAAAGAACATTTAAAGGTTGTTTTGTTTTGTTTTTCATTACGGTGGTAATGTTTGAAAAACGTTTGGGGATCATTAATAGAGTCTTTTTTACAATGGAACTCCCACAACTGTGAAGATTAAAATAATGCAAAGTGTATGTCAAACAGGGACTGTTAAAATAATGAACATTAAAGTTGGAGGAAATAAAAATATAAATCCTCAAAACTAGGATCCTTTTTGAAGGATGGAGGATATATGAAGCGCTATTTTGGTAAATCAGAAATTTACACTCCAACAGTCATGTCATGTCATGGCTAGGCTTCGCGAACGAAGATTTAGAAAAGCTCTATCCACATTTGTTACAAGCACGCTGGTGGCTAATGAGGCCAATACGAGATAGACATATCCGATTGCAAAAGGCACAGCAGAAAGACTCCTTAGGTGGTATATTCTGCAAGACATGATACTTTCTGCGTTGTCTTTTCTCCTCGAGAGTGATCCTGCATGCATTCTCAAAGGAAACAGCAGCGTTATAGATGGTACTCCAACAGTAAACCACTCCTTAAAGCATGGATATGAGAAAGCAAACCAGAAAGACTCTACCAGCATGTGCTAGAAGAAGCATTTTAGAAGATTCAACCTCAGAAAGTCACGTGAAATTTTCTATTGTGTTGTGATGGAAAATGTTTACTAAGCTCTGTTCCCAGCTTTTATTTCTTGTTCAAGCAAACGTCCACTGAAAGCAATTAGAAAGAACATGTGGGAACATAACTCAGGTACTGACCTCAGACCTAACCTTTTGGAAAAATGATTCAGGATCCCAGACTCAGTGTAATGACAAAACATTACTTGAATGGAATCCCAGCTTATTCTTTCTCCTTGGACCTTTCTTGGTCCTTTTTCAAATATGTTATAATAATAATAACAATAATAATGCCTTATAATTTACTATTATTAATAGTAAAACTTTAATATGTTATGAATCTTTTTTACGTAGTGATATTATAATCTTTTATAATGACGAGAAAAATTCATATGGCTTTTATATTTGTCCTTAAGTGGGTTATTCAATAGCACAATAATAGTAGCACATAAATATCATAATTTTGTCATCATGACTAATGGTGCTATCAATTAAAACAAATATGGCCACAAAAACACAGATAATGCTAGATGTAAATTCTCCACCTTGAGTTGTCAACTCTTCATCTTGCCAATTCTCTGCTCCCTTATACAGGATTGGTATAGCACAGTAGCACTAGTGAAGTGTTCACTTTATACTAGACAAACATCAGCTGTCATGATGGGGTTTACCAGATGTAAAGCACCACTAGTACAAGAAGCTACAAGAAACCAACTTTTATCAGCTCAATTTGCTTTGACACATATAAGATGTGAGAGCAAGGTTACTATACCAGTACAGTAGTGGCCCCTTCAGTACAGCTTTCTGTGATTACAACAAAAATCTCAGTTGTCAACTGTTCCATTGATAAGAAAAAGCTACTACTAAAAACTTAGAAAGACTCACTGTTCATCACAGCTAAGTGAAACTCATTTTTAGACCCAAAATTCCATAATTCTTGGTATTAGTATGTATATGAATCAAACATTAAACTAAACAGCATCCTAATCACTAAGGTAAATTTGCAAGTACCGTTGTCAGGAATACAGGCTGAAGCAGAGATCAGGCGTTCTCATCCCTAACGGTTATAAAAACCAATCAGAACCTGCATTTCAGATACAAATACTGTCAAATGTACTTGTTAAACAAGATAAAAGATTCTGCCCAAAGAAGAGAATGAGTGAAGCCAAAAAAGATTTCACTGTGGAAGAGGTTAAATTGCAGTAGAAGTACCAGCACTCATGAACTTAAATTCATCATACACAGATGTTGCAGGACCAAAGCAGAGTGCAGAAAAAGGTTGCATACTACTTTATCCCATGTTTCCTGATAGTAAAGGGAACTGTACAAACTCATATAGTCAACTAGATAAGTCAGCTGAAATGCTGCAGCTGAAGACGTTAATTAGTCACTGATAGGCTGTAAAATACAAAAAAAATGCTTGTGTAGAGTACCGGACCTCTGTAATGAAAAGAATCACCTTTGATCACCATAAGCTAATGAAGCACTGGAAGATGCCAAACTCCTATTCCTGGAGATACACATGCTCTGTTTATTCACAGAAAGGAAACCCACCCTGGATAAATTGATTCTAGCCAACTACCGCCCAGTGTCAAATTTCCCATGAGCAAGTCTACAGAGAAGCTAATGAAAGGCCAAGGACATTCTCATCTGGTAGAAATTAACCTTTTAGACACAGCAGTCTGGAGTCAAGCCAGGACACACAACTGACACCACTTAGTAGACTGATGAATATTCTCCACCCATCACTGGGCAGAGGAGTGATATCCGTTCCCATCATCTTGGACCTCTGCAGTGAGAGTAGAGCTCTAAAATTATATGAGTCCTTCCTGGAGAGGTACGCCCAGGAAGTAGGGACAGGATACTGTACCTCGACCAATGGACTCCTCAAACTGTGTGGGCAGTCACAGAAGCCAAGAACTGTGGAAATGACATTTATCCCAAATATCACAATGTTCACACAGCTTTTGTCTCATACCATTACCCCACCCTAACCCTGCTTTATTTGGACTGTGAGCTCCTTGGCTACTGGTGATCGACACCTCTTTGTTTATCCAGCATCTAGCACAATCAAGGACTTTGTCTGCAGTCCTTTGCATAAACCCAACAAATATTCTTAATAGCAATGGTATTTGTGGGGTTTCAAAACTATTAATTTCCCCTCAGTTTATTTTCAATATCTACATAGAACAACAAATTGAAAAAGTACTAAATCAAGTCCAGCAAGAGTACAGAACTTTATGAGTAACCAACTCCCCACATCAGTCGTACAACCAGTGCTATAACAGACCAGCATGAGCAACAGCCAACCACACTGGAAGAAAGAGAGAGAAAAAACATTCAGGAGCCTGTCACTTCTATGCACGTCAATGGTTAGTCAGTGAGTAGTGCAACAGTACACATTGTTAAGCTGATCTTTGTTTCGACCAGAATCACCATAAACCTTCTGTCAGTCTGGACAAGGTAGAAGACTTCTCCATAATAACTAGCAATGTCAAGGCCCTTTGACTCTTCACCTCAACCAGCAGCAAGGCAATCTATTTGGACACGGATATTTCAGAGACTCAGGAATCCTGACTGATGTAGAACATAGTGTATCTCCTTAGAATCTCAGATGTTCCACTAGATTCCCACCATGTTCAGATCTCATTGTTTTTATTCAAGCTATGTCATGGCTTGGGTCATTTCAGCACTTTCTTTACTAGAATGTACGTCTATTACATATATATGTGTGTAGATATGTGTAAAAACACAGTTATACATATTTTGTTCTGAATAGGTATCACTATATTATTCTGTTTAGATACCATACGTACTAATCTGTTGGTGCAAGCAATCCATGAAAGGGAAGAAAAAAAGCACGAAAAGAGAACACAGGCAGTGACATTGTATCCATCAGTGTCTATGCCTAACTTCTGTCTTAGGCTCCATACAGCTTGTAAGCAGCAGAGTGGTAAGTGGAAAAAAGTAATATTTTATTAGGGTGCTGTGTAGTGACAGAGAAAAAGAAAAAAAAAAGAAGAGGAGCTTTTGATGTGGCTGTGACTAGAATGAGAAACAGAAACAGAAGCCAAAGAAAAAAAATATGATAGAGAACTAACGTGTCCACTTCTCAAGCATAGAAGCAATGAAGATTTACGTGATTCTGGTTCAGTGAGGGCATAGTCCTGTTCCTGCGCCAAACACAAAAAGCCAGCAAACACTTGTGCCCACGGAACAAATGTGATGACAGTTAAAACTGTACTGCATTCCTCCCACAGGGATACCCTATCATGACCACTTCTAAAAGTGTACCTGAATGTATTCTGTGCAGATGTGAATGTAGGTGAATGTAAATCTAATAGGAAAATACTGACAAGCATGAATAATGGCTGGTCATCACAGCAGATTCCATAAACAGTTTTGGTCGATAAATTTAAGGCTCACGTGAAATGCAAGAGCAAACAGCTAACCAATCTGTCTAGACAGGTAAGACCAAAAAAGCTTAGTAATGGGAAAAAATACATGTACCAAAAAGCAATAGGGAAATGTGGTTGAGATAGCTGTCCAAAATCTGGAATTATCTTGGGAGCTTGATCCCAATCCAAGGAAGCCAAAAGGCCTAGTGAATGACTGTCCCTTGAGAACTCTTCCCCAAGTAGACATTCTCAGGATGAAATACATTTGTTTATTTTGTTTCTTGGTAAGAGAACATTCAATCCATCATTGGCCTCTGACTATCCATTCTGTTTCCAGTCCTCACAGTATCTAGTAAGCTACCGTGAGACTTTTTTTTCTGCTGCTCAAGAAAATCATCCTTTAAAATGTCAGAGTGATTAATAAGAGACTAATGGACTTAGCTCACCACCTTGTCTGCTCGAATGTCACCTTTTGTGGTACTTGATGGTTTTCTTTTCCTGAAGGACACAGAAGGCGACAGTCTTGATCAGACAAGAGGCGCTCAAATGCACTTGTTGGCATATAAACACAGACACTAACAATTTTCAGTTGTACAAGTTAGCAAAAAAAAAAAAAGGTTTTATCCTTTCTGAAAGAATGTGTGTAACTCAAGCCTTTCAGTGTTTGTGATGTTACATTCGGCTGAACACCATTAATTTGAATGATTATACTTGTTGTGTGTTGGGTGATTTAACATATTTGTGTCAAAAGAAAATCTTGTTAGTGTTATATGGAAAGGCTTCCTTCTTCCTGCTGAAACCTGATCTTCATTAACCCTTCATATAAGTAAGGATTTTATATATGAATGCCTGGGCAAAGTGAAAATATCTTATTTCTTACAACCTGAATACATTAAGCCATCAGTCTGCCTAGGCCTTAGATCTGACTTCATATCTGTAATTAGGAACAAGCAGACAGCTACCAGCTTTTCTTAGATCATAACTCTCTTGCAAGACATGCCTCAATAAAATAACATGGCTGAGCTTACCTAAAAATGGAAGGTTTCCATTCAAAATTCAGGTTATTTATACTGGATACAATCAAAGTTCGCAGGATTTAAAGGCATCATTATTTTAATACACATATTTTTGAAGGCACCACCAATGATAAAGGCCAAGAATAGTCAAAATATTGTTCATATTGTAGTATGGCATGTAAGTCAAGAGGATGAAATTAAATTATTGATCTTCAAGCTTTACCATATTATTCTGAAGTCAGTGGGAAAAACAGAAGGATAAGAAGTAACAACAGTGAAGATGACAACTGCATTTCATGGCAAATTTTGAGGTTTCATTAAATTCTTTTATTCTGTACTAGAATGAATGCAAAATCTTTTGTGTATTTTTGTCAAAACTCTATTGTGTTCCTACTCTGAGTGAAACTTGAGCTTTATTATGAAAAAAAAAAGAAAACGTTTCTCTCTGCGTCACCTCAGAGAGGGGGTTTTTCGAAAGCATATTTTTTCATGTAGATAATGAATTTTTAATGCCAAAAGCTCTATATTCAAACTCCCCTTCTGTCTTATTTAAAACATAATTTTTAATCCCCAAATATTAATTAAGGTAAAATAGTTTGATTGACTGACAAAACCGAGAATTAAAGGGCCCAGCTTTAGTGTTCCAATTAAAATGGGACCTATAATGTAAAGCAGACATAAAAGATTGTGCCTGTTTATGGCTGGAACACTTCTAAAAGATTTTAAATTATTATTCTGAAAATAATTTACATAATTTACATAATTTACATGTTTATTTACATCTATAATGGCGTTACTGGGGAAACTGTAATAAGAAAAAAACCATCATGATAGCTAGCTTGAGATTCATGAAGTTGCCTTGTTTATAACTTCACCTGGTTGGATCTATGTCTTCTGCTAAGGATGGCTTTTAGAATACAATTCTGACATGGCAATTATCAACTCCTGAATAAATGAAAAAAAAAAAGGGTAGATGCTATAACCTGCTCCATTAAAATGATCTATAATACATATAAAAAGTGTGTTGCATTAATAAAAATAGTTTGGTTACATAAGGGAAAGACTAATGAAAAATGTGATCAAGGAAGATAGACAATGAAGAATAAGGGGAGACAGACTATCTAGTAAACTTTTATATATCTGTTTGAAAAATCCATATCAAACTGTAGGACTAAAGCTACTGCTAGAAATAGGTCAAGTTCTTCCTAAGCGGAATCTTTCAATTTCTCAATTGCATCTTTGTGTATGTGCAAGAGCTCAGACTGGAAAAAGAAACAGAATATCTTTTAATACAATAATCAGAATGATGGTCAAAAGGGAGTTATTTCACGGAATTAACCAGATGAGTTTCCATGCCAAGCTATAGTGCTTTTGCCTTTCCATCCTTCAACAGAAAGGGATCCAATATTATGTTTCTTTTTTTTCTCACAGCTATCCCAAATGAGAAGAAGTAACAAGTTATTCATTAAACAATTTAAACAAAAAATTAAACACTGGAACTGCTATTCAGTATGGCGACCACATACATGCATTCTTGAAAAGACAAAGCAAAATATTAATTTCCTTCTCTTTTTGGAAAAATTATGATTGCCGACACAAGCAACTGTTACTGGGAAGTGCTAAATTATAGTGACTATTTTTTTAAATATGGAAAACTATGGATTAAATAAATGACAGATGGAAGAAAACTGACAGAATCTTCAGATTTAACCCAAAAATTGTAAAGGCTTGTTTATTTGGGGAAGGGCTAGATTTGTTTTTTTCTCCCATTTCCACAGGCATGCCATGTGAGATTTTAGTGAAGGAGACAAAATCCTTGTCACAGAATTTATAGAAGAGAAAGAAACAATTTCTTGTCTCATTCCAGAGTGCTAGTAATTACTGCTTTCAGCAACTGAAAATCTTTGCTAGACAGCGTCCTTTTTCTGACACGAGGGAATGGAGTGTTCTGTCATGTGAGGATTTAATCTTTATTATAGGCCAAGAGGCTGTGCCAGGAAGAATGCTATTTTTTAAAACCAGTTTTTCTGCTGAGATTTCTATACAATATCCTTTTTCTTATTTCCTACTTTTCCTTCATTGCTGACACTTTTCGGAGAAGACAATCTTTTCTTTTGCAAGAGAGTAGAGTTCTTGGAAGGACCATATAACTCTTTCACTAGGAAATTTGTGTTTTCAGGCTGACTAGAGACATAAAACAGATATAAGGAATTAAGCATTCATCCAACTACTTTGGCCCTTCTCTTCCTTTAGACAGCATTAAGTTTTTTGGGTTCACCACTTGCCATTCAGTGCACATCTAAGGCTTCAGTTCCAACAATGAAGCCTATGCTAGCTGTAGCTGGATTTTCAATCATTCAGCATGCTAAAGTGAATAAAAACAAGAAAAAAATATAGCACAGAATGATGGAATATGTACTAAAATAGTCCATGGCCTCCACCAAATACCTCCTTTACAATGAGTTTTAAAGAAAACTTGAATTTTGGTCTCAGGATCATGGCATAAAAATAGCTTTTTTTTTCCCCTTTTGGTTGCCAAATGTGAATAAAACAAATCCTATATAAAAATCACATTTCAACATAAACCGCAGCAATGTGGTTCTTTCATGGAAGCTTTTTTCAAAGAATTTTTGTCACATCTATCATGTCAGAAATAGACTGTTCAATAACATTGCTCTAAAATTTTGACCTTGGGATTTGAGGATCTTTTCCTTGTTTATCCCTGCTAAATATCTTTTAGATATCTGTTTCTACCCAGATCTCATAAATTTAGGGTTTAATTCAGTTAAAGTCAATACTTCTATCATATGAAAAACATATATACACTCATTTGGTGAAAAGAGCAACTCACAAAGCTAAAAAATTCCACTGGAGGACTGGATGCACCTATTTTAAAGAGCCCATGTGCTTCAATATTAAAAATCATCTTTGTGTTGCCAAGCAAAGACAGAAAATATTCTGTTTACATGACAATCTTGAAATGAGTACTTTTTTCATAATAAAGTGAAAATTTAAGAACCATAGCGAGCAAACACAGATTCTTAATTATTTTGATAAATTCTACACCAAGACAATAAACATTATTTACTTGATTTATCTGTCAAGAGGAGAAAGGAGAAAGCTGATGTCAAAAATCCAAAGCCTGCCCATATGTGTATTGGGCTACTTTAAGGACAGGCTATCTTTTTAAGGGCTTTTCCTTTTTATTTCTGAGTAAATGAAAAGAGTTTTCCACTGGGCAGGGAAGCAAACAGAGCTGTCACATAGTTCTCTGAAAAAAATAGATTAAAAAAACTTCGGATTTAGAGAAAACTTTTGTTTTTCCTGTTAGGCTAAGCTCTTATGCTCTGCTCTATTGTTGCATAGCACTGGCAAGTATTTTGTGTTCTGATGCAACAGTCTAATTCAGATGTAGACTCTTTTCTCTCTCATATTTATATACATATATACAGATACATACATATGCACAGACACAAACACATACAAGATGCTCAGAATATCTGGCCTCTTACCAAAACCCTTCTCTCTAGAATTGCTATGGTTTTATACCTTTGACATTCTAGAAAGTACTTGCTAATGTAACTAAAAAATTGGATTTGTGTAAGTTAATTATAGGAAAAGGGGTGGGGTCTTTTTGAGGTAATGTATGATTTACAATCCACATATTACTTCAAGCAGAATAGGCTGTTCCCTGATGTGTTGACAAGATTGCTCAGAATGAGATACCATCTGACACTGTAAATCTGCATTTTAAATACAAATTTGTTTGTTCACACTAGCCATTTTTCTAGCTACTGAAAAATGTCAACAGCCCCTTGAAGGCAAGAACTACATTTCTGTTTTTTCCACTTTATTGGAATTGAAAGATAGATATTTTTATGTGGGGTTTTTTTGTAGTTTAATACACAGAAGACTTGAAATTATTGCTACTGTGAGACCTTTAACTATAAAAAAACCATTGGAATGTGATCAAAATGTTTGCTAGCAGTCAGGAATAGCCAATGGCATGGAAAACTAGTGTTCTCAATATGGCTTATGACAAACTATGTCAATGCCAACGTTGTTCATTGTGCCCACTTCCATCCATAAAAACTTCCTATGGTGATCTGTCATTACTCTGCCTGCTAGTTATAATCTTCTAGCCATCCAAGATCTTCTTTTCCTAAACATCTTGGTTAATGTATTTTATAAAAGATCATCATGACATAACTCCTGATGACTAAGTATATTAATGAATATCCCATGAACATCCACCAACATGTTGCCTCTCTCCACTGAAAAAATATATGAAATCAGTTTAAAATATAACTTCTTTGTGCCATCCGCAGATGTAAGTAATACATCACTGAGTATATAACACATCACTTTCCCTTGAGTGTGAAGATGGTGCTGATAAATCTTCCCTTGTCAAGTCTCTTCCCGACATGGGTCAGTTTGCCCCCAGTTATCCCTTAGCAGTTACTACAATCTATACTAAGGCCATGCATTCATTCTGTGTACATAGAGAGCCCTGACCGTTTAAGAGCTATAATAAAATCATAAGAGGGCTGTAAGAGAGAGTTTTGTTGGATAACTGTTACAAAACAGCTAAAACTTTGTCTTGAAATACACTTCTCTTCCTTTTCCCTACCACATTTAATGCTGCTGACAACCAGAGAAGTCATGGGTCACGGACACTATAGCGTACTGTGACAAGAACCAAACCTATTCTTTATACACAGATGAGAACCAATAAAAGTTAAAAGGCAAAAATCATCTTGCTCAAATTTAAGAAGCCATTAGAAATTTCATAGTATATAATTTTATAATGGCTGTGTTCATTTCAGCAACAGTGGGCTTCTTTTGTTCATTATGACTATATACATTAACCCTCCCTCCAAATTCAGATCTATTTCTGATTAATAATTTTTAAAAAAACAAACCCAAACCTGCATGACTAACAGGTGGTTTAAATCTTTAGGTCAGTCATAACAAAGTATTATTCCCCACTATCTGCACATTGAATGAGTGTTACAGAGGCAACATAAGAGCAAGATGTACCAAAGAGCTGAAGAACTATCACACAAACTGACAAAAGTATTCTCTTTTATTTCAGTTGGTGGAAAATCTACCGTAAACATAGTGAGGATTTTATTTTTCCTCACGTGAGTAGTGCCGGACAACAAAATTGCAAAATATTAACACAGCCCTTCTTCACAGTCACGTTTTCTAGACAAAAATTGTTTGAAGTCAAAGATAAGATTAAGTTTAGGAGAAACTTATCCATAACACAGTTCTTTGTCCCAGTCATTGAAGACGTTTGTTTACATACTTGAGGTAAATTCAATTTAATTTTTTTATGCTGCTAACTAGTGAAGGAGTGAGTGTGTGAACCAAAGTTTATTATTTTCTACAAGAATTTGTTATTTTTACCTGAGGGCTGTTTCAGAAGAAATACAAAGTTTACGTTCAGGCAAAGGCCTATATTTTTAATAAATTATTTCACCAGCACAGAAGAGGCAGAACAGGTTCTATAATATTTATCCTCAAATTTGAACTGGAAGCAAAGCTTTAAATTTGGTAAAAGTGTATAAATGAGTATGCATGTGAGTACACTGTGTATGTGTGTACACCAATGATGCAACTGCCACCCAATTTTACTCTGTTTTATAACATGGTAATCCAGAGGAGTGAAGAGGAACAGCAAAGGTGTTCAGTGGGGAACTCAGGAAATACAAGAACTAGATGTGTTCAGTAGCACTGACAGATATTCACTCATACAAGATTCTTCTTCCTCAGATTACAAGAATTAGGTCCAAGGTAAACATAAAATTTCAGTGCAAGTACAATGCTATGTCACCAACAACTTCTCCTATTCCAACACCTATCATAAATATTCTCCCATACTTGCTACAGGAAGATGGTCTTAGCGACAAACACCATTTCCCAGTTGGCTCCATTTTGCCTGTGAGTACACATGGTCTTGGTCCAGAAATATAGCATAGAGAAATCAGAATTCTCTGCTAACTTTGTACAATCTTTCCATGACCACACCAAAGCCCCTCTAGCCAATTCATGTTTCAGCTTCTTGAAAAGAAATTGTCTTTCTTTCATTTATGAAATCTGCAATGTACACTAAGGGTAGTAAGCAAAGCAAAAAGATGATTTATTAGAAAGTACTAATGCAGCATAAAACACTAAAAGCCCAAAATAGCATCCTGTAACTAGGAAGGGCATTCAAGTAAGAACTAAAATGTCCCACAATATTGCAGTCATTATTAGATTAAGACATGCAACTTGAGCCAAACCCTCTAGTTTCCGAGTATGTGAAACCAGCACATAGATCAAAATTTTGCACTCTTAAAAGCATTTCATGAATATCTGACAATTTGGTTTTGCTCTGAAACTCCTTCCTGCACCACAACCTATTAACTTTTTCTCTTGGTGTCTGCCCTTTAAAGATACCTGTGGATGTTTTAAAGCCTCTGAGAGTGCATGTGCGCACACATGAACTTTCAGTATCTTCTGTAACATGTGGCCTGCATATGGAGAAATCTGTGATTGAAAACTAGCTAAAGATTACCAGAAAGGCCTCTAAGCAACACACAGTGATGAATGTGCCAAGGGACAATTATTTGAAAAGAGAAGGATGCTACTGGCACTCAGTAAGCAGCATGCAGTTTATCACTAAAATAAGTATATACTTTTTGTTGAAAAGACTCATTTTCTTCTGTGACTTTAAGACCCCTCAAAAAAGTTTATTTCTATTTTCTCACTGTGATCAAGCTAAATAAACTAAGACAACATTTTTCATAAATAACCAGATACTTTGAATGCTTCCATTTTAAAGAGCCGCATTTTACAAAGGATATATGACCAGCACCTACAACAAATAAAATTAATGGAAAAAGGAAACAGCAAAAAATTTTCACTCTTGGTCTTTGACACAGTGCGAGCTGGCATTCCTTTCTTGAATATGAACAAACAATCTGAACTCTGGAATTGCACAGGTATTTGGCATGCAACCTATGGGATTTGAAAACAATTATGCATTGCACACACCTTTTTCTTCTGAAAAAGACCCCAAGACATTTTGTGATTTTTACAGCTGGATAGTGCTTTCAGTGAATAATGTACTAGTTTTCAGCCCACTTGAAAATGATTTCAAGTTGAAATCAGCAATATTCAGCTGAAACAATCCTCCAAAACCTAAGACACATTACTTAGACAAATTCCAGAGTGATTATTTCCAAATTATGCTTCCATTTTGAAATTTATCTCTAAAGAGAAAGAAGGAAAAAACAATGTATTTGAAAACTCAACAAAATATTTTGATTTGGGATGACATTATTAAACATATCTGACTGCAGAAAACCATTTCATATCACCAGGAAAGGATTGTACCTTTGTTTTCACTGAAAAAAAAAAAAATCAGGCCCAGAAATCAGTCCTCCCACTCTGGGAAGCAATCCTCATTCACCTTCAGTAGGATCTTGTTCACCCCCAAATCCAACTGCTTCTCTCCTTTTCCAAAAGCATAAAGGATGAAGTCTGCCCTACACTTCGTACCATGTTTATTCTTCTGTTCTTTTTCTTCATCATAGATCTCTTCTCCATCTGTCTGTTTGCAGCAGCTGGATGTCATTCTCTTTCTGGGGCTGCTCTATCGATCTGGTAGGATCCTGAATCCCTGAGTCACATCCTCTCCCTAAATCTTCCCTTCCTTTTTTCCTTTATCTGTTTCATGACTCTTTCGTGCAATGAGGATGGTACATGAAAATCACATTGTTCTGTAATTGCACATTTTGAGATAAAGCATTATATTCAAAGTCAGGAATGAATTCACAAACATCATTTACAATCCTGTTGGGTTTTTTTTTAAAGCAATGTTCTAAGAGGGTGGTAATAGCTTTTCAGTTAAAACCAGGAACTGCAGTTGGCAAAAAAAAGCATGCATTTCAAAAAGTCTTTAGCTTATATACACAAACTCACCGCTAGCATTGTTTTTTCTCCTAGTACAAGAGCTGCAAAAAGTTTAAGAGAAATAAATACAGAAGGGTGCTTCAAATTTGAAAAACGAGCTCTCAAAATACACATGAATTCATATAAACAAAGATTAAATCAGATTAAGCAGGACCTGCAGTTAAAAGCTTTCCTGAAGGTGTATGTCTTTCTTTTTTCTTTTCTTACTTTCCTTTTTTTTCTCCCTTCTGAGGAACAAGTTTGTAATTACCTGACAAAGAACAAAATAGCAACAGTGTCTGGAAAGAATGCATTATTTAGAGAGAGTGACTACTTAAGAAAGAAGCTTTCATCACAGGATATATTCCATGGAAACACACAGTTTACCTTGTACCATAAGCTATTTTACTGCAACTTGACTCAAGTCTTGACACTCAGTTTTCAACAAAAATAGACCATGACTACCTGCCGAATAAGTCTTCCCCAAAAGACAGCCTCCTTCCCTTCCCCAAAAAATCCAGAATATCTAAACAAAATGGTAAAACTACTAAAAAGAAATATCGAAAGTATTTTTTAAATTTTCCTTGAATTAAACTATAAAGCAAAGCTCATAACTGATCATTTTCCAGTCTGGGACCCTTTACTCCCAGACATCATGATATAAAAGCACTTAATAAGTTATAATCACTATGTTATGAAAGTGTGAAATATCATTTTCCAATAAAAGCTCATTGAATGCAGAAGATCAATTAGAGAAAATTCCCATCAGCATAAGTATCAACATTTTCCATTACAGAGGCATTGGTAGTATAACTCAAACTGTTTGTCTTTCCACTTCACACAGATACATGAGACTGAACTCCTAATTTCAGTGCAGTTGCTGAAGTATTAGCTCATGCTCATTCTAAAGCCATCTGAGTTCCTGCAATGAGCAGCAAGTGTTTCAAGGCCAAACCTGTTGTTTTCATGGGTGCTATCAGACCAGACACTCTCCTGTGCAGAGATTTACTCAGAGAAGGCAAGCTGGGGAATGCTATCAGGAAGCCATTTATAGCTCCCTAATTCTGTGAGCATCTGGTTGAGACCCAGCAGAGCACAGCTGCAGCACACCCTGACACGCTCCCCTTCCTTGCCTCCAGTATGTGATAGAGGGGTGATTAGACAACTGGGCACAGTGGCAAACAGCTTCATGCACCAGGGGCATTCTGAGGTGGTCAACTACAAGCAGATTACAGGTCCTTTCATTTGCATGTGCAGAGCTAGGGTGGTCTTAATGAACTCAGTGTATCTGAATAGGTGCATCTGAGGAAAGAGGATCAAAAGCAATAAGAATATAAAGCAACTTTAGAACAGGGGGGTTTTTGATGTTGCTGTTACAAATAGTACACAGGAAGTGATTAATACTCGCACATTGCCATGGTACTACTACAAACATGAAGCTTCCAGCCTGAGGGCTATATACGGAACACCTTTTTCCCCTTCCAATTAAAAACAGGGTATTTAGACCATGTTGATAGCCATCTGCCTTACAGATTTTCCTTTATTCTCTCCTTATAGCATTGTAACCCACAATGTACCTTTTCCCTAATGCCTTCAGATTGTTTTTGGGGAAAAAAAACAAGGAAAAAAACTCAATAAACCACACCTCAACGCCCTTCCTCCAAAAATACAACAGTTCCATAGCAGGTAGAGCCAAAAAAACCCTAAATTCTTTCAGGTTTTTTATTCAGTCTCCAATATTCCCCAAACACAAACGCCAAATTGCAGGTGCATACAAAATACTTCTGTTATGACAAGAGCTGTGTATCTTCATAACCAGCGCTTCTCATAATGATGTGTGAAATAAATGCTAACTGAAATAAAATGGACAAAAGCCAAAAAAGTCCCAAGTGGCAGTCACGTACAGAAGAGGGACTAAACCATGTGAGAAACAAAAGGTCACGTGGCTAATGGTCCAAAGGGAAACACCATTTCCCTTTATTTCTTACATTTCTAGGGCTCCAGGAATAGTGTTTGTATAGTAACAGGATTTGAGTTCACAATGTTGAAGTTATACTGCTGGTATCACAATCATCCTAGTGACTCATCACAGTAAAGAAGGGCATGCAAAAGACAGGAACAAAGGTTAAAGAGTAGAAATTGACACACTCTTAAAGACTGCAGCTAGCAAAGTTTATATCCACAAACTATCAGAAAAGCATGATTTGACCAAGACTTCTCAGAACAAACACTCACTGTGTTCACTTCTAATCCAGTATCTATATCCAGGCCTTTGTGTTTCAGTACCATAACCTTCCCCATAAACTCATTCTTAAAGCTATCCAGCTAGAATGCTTGTGTCCACTACCTCTATGGAAATGTTCTAAGCTACTTTAACTCTCAGCCTAAATATACTCATGAACAGTTTTACTACGCCTTTACTTGCAGCATCTTCCACTCTGAAACTTGCCCCTTTCATTTATTTACAGGGAGCAAAAATAATCCCTATAACTTCTGTTTTGTGAATTTAAACAAGACACGTTCTTTATAAAGTATATCTTGCTAAGAAAATGAAAGTCTGAATGCAGCACAAGCTGGAAAATCTTAAGGAATTAACTATATCAGAAAGGAGAGCAGATGACAGCACACAGGTACAAGCTTATTTGTGAGCTTAAAACAGATGCTCTGGTTTCTAATCCATGCTGAAAACAGTGCTACTCTACTTTCATTGCTTGTTACTTGCTTTAGTGAGAGTAAAGCAGGTAAGGCTATCCCTACTTAGCTGACAGTCACAAGCTCTGGCAAAACAGACATATAACGGTATAGGGTCCCAGTGTATCTTCTTGGATACTAATAGTGTTCTAGCTAAGGCAACACAGAACTTGGAATAAGATTTCTTAACCATTGCACTTTTATTCAGCCTCTAAGAAATTTCTGTCTAGGGCACTAGTAGTACTAGGTAATCTAAGTCTACAGTAGCCCATGGAGAAGTGCTGTGCCAGTGCGACCATGAGGACAAGAACACCGAATATCCTAATCACCAAGCCCATGATCAGAAATCATCAGTATAATGTGTGGCAGTCTCCTTTTAAAAACATACTTTAACATGACATTTTGTCATGATGAATAAAATTTTGCCAGTTTTCATCAGCTATGTAAAAAAAAACTATACAAATCATTTAACATAGCTTTCTGACTGTAACTAGATGGTTTTTATTTTAGGATTTGACACAAATTTACAGTGCATTTATGAAAATGACAACTTCACTGAGTAAACGTTTTACTGTACTTTCTTCAATCCTCATGATTTATATACAAAGACATCATCTACTCCATGGACTTCAAGAGCTAAGGAAATCAGTCTTACTTTAAATTCATGGGACTGTGATGGATCTTCCTCTGTGCTGAGTAATAATGGTGAGATCCATCCCATCTAAATTTAGTCAGATGAAAAGTGAGTACCTAATCTCATCCAGACGGGTGGGATGAACTGCCATCTCGAGGTGTCCCAGCTCTTTTTCTCTTCACTGAAAATGGGGGTTAGTACAACCTGCTGAGACCACAAGCCTAACTGATGACTAAAATTAAGGAAGATGACCTCCCACAACTCATGATATTTAAAGAAATGTCTTGTGTTGGGATTTTTCTGCAGTTATTTTTATATTACTAGTTTTGTATCTTTACCCATTTCAATATTATTAAATTTGTACCTTTACTCACCTCCTACTTCCCAAAGTGCCCTATTCACTGTATGCTGCAATGGACTGACAAGAACTGTCTATGAAAAATGTTGAAACACCCTGAATATAGAAAAATGCTACCCAGTAATGGCCTTATCATTCATCCACTTTGAATCTGTAACCTGTAAGCTCATCCTCAGGCACAAACTACAAAGTTCACTCATTTACTAACTGTGAAGCAACTACACTCAATTTACAATTCAAACGTTGGACACATACCAGGACTTCTAAGGGGGGTTACAGTCTTTCATTCTTGAGAAATTGCCTTTTGATCTTTTTAAGAAAACTTAATGCCAAGACCATCAAGTTAACACTAGCAAGTAAAACGTTCTAAGTAATTTCTTCTGCAAGAGTAATTTAATAACACCTTTCCACTGAATCAGCCCACAATCTTGTTCTTCTTCCTCATGGAAATCCTTCCATACAGTAATATTGCTAATTTGGCCTTCTCATTAATTTAAGGAATAGCTCAAATCTACAAAGACACTATTCCTTAACTCTGTTTTGCACAATTTTCCACAGATTTCCTTAGAAATTAAAGTTTCTTGTTATGCTGGGGTTAAGGTGCAGTGGGAAGGGTGTGGGCAAATGGGGAAGGGAGATGACATTTTAAAATGCTTTATAAAATACCAGATGTTGCAGAACCAACCGAGTGGAACAATGTATTTGCAATTATCAAAAGAAGAGATTTGTTTGTCTGCATTTTTAAAAACTCATGGGATACTTTTAAGTCACTTAGTTGTGGTCTTTCTGTGTGTGAAGAACATAGCAAACGCCCTTATAGATTTGATAGTTAAATGACATGCACGACAAGGGAACAGCTTGATGTGGTTCAGCATTTGCTCTTGTTACACTCCGTACTGTGCTGTAAACATTCCAGTTGTGTGGATAATATAAAAACTATGCAAAAAGCATTTTGCCCTTCTTCACGTATCTTTCTCATGCATACAACAAAATTGTCACAAGCATATTGAAAGGCAATGCTGGAAACGTACTAGTGTACAGTTCCAATAACAGATGCGGGAAGCTGACAAGAATGTCCTACTTCCTAACTTGCAGTTACAGCTTCAGTTTCAAAAAACTTTTTAGCTGGAAGCCCAAGAGCCATGCAGATTCCATAGCTAAGAGCAAGATAACTTCTACAATTTTTTTATCAATGGGAGATGTAAATATTTTAAGACTTAAGCATCCTTTCCTTCTCATCAGTAAAGAAAAGACCACATTCATTTAAAATCAATCTGTTCCTGCATGTTTAAAGAGCTGTTGTAGATATCTTATGCAACCTGACAGATATTTTTGTTTGGAAATAATTCTGTTTACACATTACATCACTTCAATATTGCTCTAGAAATGTTCTGTGGAGGCTAGGAGAGTCAGAAATCCTGAGCTCTGTGTTCACACTGCCATTAACCAACTGTGCTCCTCTAGGCAAGTCTTATAATTTCTCTGTGCCTGGGTTCTCCCAGTTGTACAAGGCACCAGTTATAAATACTCAGATGACAGAGGTGTTGTGAATGCCAAAAATATAGTACAACTCTGAGAAGTGACTATGCAAAAAGGCATCTTCTGACTCAATGAACCTCTCCCTTGTTGAAATCCACTCATGAATTCACGTGGCCTATATGCCACACAAGCCCCATTTTGAGCACTTAATGGGAACATCGCTATACAGTGGGCTTGTGTAGAGTGAAGGATTTCATTCCTCAGAGGATACTTAGCCACATGTGCTGACTTCAGTGGCAAAAAACCATATTTTTATTTATTTTTCTCCAGATAGTCATGCAAAACATAGCTGAGATTGATACAGATGCAGATTCCGTTCCACCCTGTACTCCTTCAATACAATTATTTACTTTTCTTTCACATAGTGCAGCATCAGTGAGGCAGGCAATGCTATTGAAAGTGTTGGAACTGCCTAAAAAGGGAAAGAATCTGAAGGTAGAGGGATAAAATGAGCCTTGAAGCAAACTGGACTGCACAGGTGTAAATAACTTTGTCAACAGAATCTTTATAACTAGTGATGATGTGTACATTGGGAAGAACCCGGTCAGCTCTCAGAGAGAAGGCTCAGTTTGCAAGGAAAAGCTTATTTTCAGTTGCAAGTAACAATTATTAGATCATGAGTTACTGAGGACAACTAATATGGAAGGTTTCAACACCATTTCTGCAGCAGCTTTTCAAAAATCTTTAATACTTGAGAAGTACTATAAAATCCTGAGACGAAAGACAATGCAGAAAATATTATAATGCCTCTCCTTTGGGTTTTTTGTCATTTACAGGAAAACAAATCTTTGCTTCTCAAGAATTCATCTGTTCCTTATAGTCCCATTGTTTGTGTTTATGACATAATCATTTCCACAGCAACTAATTAGGAGAAATCAAGAATTATGGCCTGAGAGGAGGCTTGTAAGGAGCAAATGAAATCATACTTGTGTTACATAGAAGATTCCACTAAAAAAAAATCTCCTATCTAGCTAAAAAAGTGAAATGGGGAAGCCACAATATACTATGCAAGCTATTATGTTTAAACTGAGGAGCAAATTTTCACCTAAGACACCACTGTGTCTTTTATTCTCTGGCCCATTTTCATGTAGTGCATGTTTAAGAACCAGGAATGGCTGGACCAAGCCAAATCAAAAGTCCAGGCAGTTCAGTGGCCAACAGAAGAATGTCTGATTTTACAGAGGACAAATATGTGGAGATACTTTTCCAGCATACTCTCACGGCAATTTTCAGCCTGGGACTTCCATCTGGAGCTTCTTCAGCGCAAGAGAATCAATCCTACTTCATGTAACATCCCCATACAAAAGCATGCGAGAGTCCTTTGCTGCCTCTCCTGATGGCTTGGGATAAAGTGAGAGGAAGAAGTCCATTAATGTCCCCTATTAGAGAACATTAGGGACCTCTTTCAAGGTCTTATAATGTTCTTTGGCATGCTTTGTTAATCTTTACATACTATTATAGAAAAAAAATTGTAATATTTTTTCTAATATAGAAAAAATGTATTATAGAAAAAATGTATACAAAAATTTGATGCTAAACATCAAAATTATGAGTGTCTGAGTACTATTTAAATTAAAGCTATTGTTCCCACAGTGGGGTTGCAGGCTGAAAGGAGCACTTAGGCAACTACCATCAGTATCAGTTTGGCTGCATATAAGGATGTTTGCTATGGCAATTTTGGCCATCTAGTGGCCCATCTACCCTTCCAGCAAAAGCTCAGGGAGGGATAATGACATATGTCAGTAAAGTGAAACTAGGACTAAGAAAATTACGCTTTGTCACATTCTCTTAAATCCATTTTGGTTCCCCTCATAACAAATCAGTAGTTTCCTCCAGAGCTGCTAAGCAGCTCTTCTTACAGTCTCCAAGCCACAAAGACATCACATCACGTTGTCTCCTATATTGCTTTGTGTCTTAAACAAACTTCAAGATGCTCAGAGATATGAAGATTGTTAAGATCTATCAAACAAGAATTCTTTCTCAAAGAGACAAATTGAATAGCTAGAGAGGAGGGAGATTAAGCAGGTAATAAAACCACCTTCTAAGGATAATCAGTTTGCAACACATTCTACTGTCTTCTCCCTGACACCACTCCTCTCCTTTGAGACAAGGGCCATGGTGAGTGAAACAAAGAGGGCACGAATGGCAACTGGCCTCCATGTTATGGGAATTCAGTGAAAGGACATAATAAAATGGAGAGAGGCTCCTTGCCTACATTTATTATGTAATGTTTGGCCCTTCAAATGAGAAGGGTGAACATCATTGAGAGAGATAAAACTTTTTTGTATAGGCTCCATTTCTAGGTTAAAGGGAGGTTTTATTAAAGTTTTGCTTACTCACTATAAACATTTCAGGGATACACTGTGTCAAACAGCTCCTTATGTTAAATACAATATATGACACTGATGTTTTCTATAGTTTATCATTGCTAGAACTGAAAGTGTAATAGCAGCAAGTTTTAACTTTCTGGGCAGACAAAGTCATTTTGATAGTGGTGGCCACCAGAGACAGGAAGAAGTCTAAACATTCTTGATCTCTGGGGTTAGTGGGAATTCAGATAAATGTGAAGGGACCACACATGTTCTCTTGGGAGAAGGGTGCTGGCAGCCTTGAGCGAAACACAGTCCTTTTTCGTCTCATGCAAAAATCATCTCTAAGAAAGTCACACTTCTGGGCAGACACAAGTAATCGCAACTGTGCATACCATATGCGGGGAATGGTAAGGACTGAATACCAAAACCAAAACAAGGAAAGTGACAGAGCCCTATAAAGTGGATTTCTCCTGAAGCAGCAACGGCCTCTAAAAACCACTTACCAGGCCAAGTCAGCTCAGGGAACTTTCCCTGCTGCCAGCTGAACTCTCTGGCAGATGAAACAAAGAAACAAAAATTAACAGAAGGACATTAACAATAAAAAGACAGGATTCAGCATAGAATCAAGCAAAATTCAGCCTTTTCTATGTCAGCCTGCTCTTGTTAACCTAACTTGAACTTCCCACATGACAAATTGGGTCAGGAAACAGAGAGATTACAAGCAAAGCGCCACTGCTGCACACTAGGTAAGCACTTTTCCACTCTGTAGTAATGCTTCGCAGGGTTGGAAAAGGGAACTCAATTCTGAAAAGTGCACCAAAGTGTTTAACATTCACATGCAGCTCTAGTGCACTGAAAATTGTCTGCTGAACAATTTACAGGTGGAGTGCTTTATTCTGATACCAAAACAGACAGGGTTATAGATAAGAAATTCCTGTTACAATGTGCCAGATCCTCAGGTATACCCAAAAGGTTTAGATTCACCCATCTGTGCTTCAGCAAGTCTTTAACAACCTGTATCTATTGATATCAGTCAGGATCATGGAGAAAAAAGGCCCATCTCTAACTGACAGCCTTCCTACAAAAAGTAGGTGAAGTTAATCTATAAAATAAAATTCTACCTTTTTACTGGGGAAAAATAATATGACCTATACATACCAATAGTATATTTAAAGAAAACAAAAAAAGATCCTGAATGTGAGTTTCACAACTGCTTAAGTATTACATTATGAACTAAAGTTTCCATTTCATCCTCCTGATATACTGGGAGGATGTAATCCTTCTCACTGCGAAATCAATATTATCTTTGTCAATAATTGCCAAAGGAAGATTTACTTGGTTTAGTGTACTTCCATCTAGAAGCTAATCATTGCATCTTACATCACAGATTACCTCAAAGTTATCAGTTCTTGCAAAAAAAACCAACTTGAAACATATTTAAATAATGAAAATATCTGTTTGGAAAGGATTGTTAATGATCAAATGAAACGTTAACAATGGTTTAAAAAGAGATGAAATCTTTAAAATTTTCAAGACAGTATCCTAGCAAAACAAATTATAATTAAGCACGCCTTAAAAAAACTCACAAAAAAACCACAAAAAAGAAACCTCTGACATTAAACAGAGCAGTGCATTACAGGTGACCTCTATAGATTGAAAATAGGATTACATCAACAAATCTTTCACTTTAAAGTGGTGAATGGTGTAAGATGAAAGGGTGCTCCTCCTAACATTTTGCAGGGCTACTGGTTCAGGTTTAAAGAAGTATGCAACCAGGTATTCCCTGTCACATTCTAATTTTCAATACTGACATGAATATGAAAATCAAAAGCCTTTGAAAATTATACTTTCATAAGATGAAAAAAACCTGGAGAACTGTGAGCAAATGAGTGTGAGCAATGTGTGGGGGAATACAGGCAAAGAGATAAAGAGGAATCCTTACAATAAACATGGCCATATACTTATGTCATCATCAATAACTCATGTCCATGGCAGCGTGGATTAGCATCGGGTAAAATGATATTAGAGTTTGAGGTTCATGCTTAATACCAGCACTTGGTGTCTCTTTGTTTCTGTAAAGTTTTCAAACATATAGCAGACAAAGCATACAGTTACTTTCCTGGACTGCATTTGACAAACAAAGTAGCTACGTATTAAAATATCAAGCAAATCAATAATAATAAAAAATTTAAAAGCACCTTCAGTCCTTGTATTCCCTTCCAGAACTTGGATGGTTTCCTGGGCATGCAGAGTTGGCTTGCACAGCTCCTCTTTATTAAAGTCTGAAACTCCCATTTACTTTCTATTCAGTACTTTTGTTCCACCACAAAAAATATAGGAACTGCTGTCCGACTGTTGTATACTTTCAGAACTGTATTATAATAATTCACATGACATCCAAAGACCTCTATACACACACTGACAGTGATGGTTAGGGTCCTCTAAACCCTTGAGAGGACTCTACCAACTTCCCAGCACTTCTCTTTAAGGGATGGATGCTTTCCCTGAGGAAACATTCTGATTTGATAGACCTGAAACATGTCTAGGGAGTCTAGCAGAGACTCAATCATGTCCTGTGTCATAGTACACTTAAAATACTCAAATAATCCTACTTCAAGAAGGTAATATTTTGGAAATAAATAGAAATTATGAGAGGAGAATCTTGAGCCACCAGGCTTCAGGTACTAATTCAAGTACTGTAAAGGTCAAGTGAGCTTATTAAAGAAAACCTGAGCACCAGGTTATCCAGTCAAGCATTTGGATAATTAAATACGATCCAAATACAATTCTAATAGTTGTTTAACTCTGCAATTAAACTACAGTTCCCTAGGAGTGATACAGCACACGCCATCAATCTCGTTATCCAGAGAAAGTGATTGGAACAAAATGATCCACCGTTTTCTTCCAGCACTGTCTAACTGTGGTACAGTATGGGTTAAACATATATTCATAAAATCACTGTATGTGCCTTACTCAAAAAAGAAAAAAAGGTTCTAAAATTATTCTATTATAATGTTTAAATATTTTTAAAAGCTTTACAATGCCCCCTTACCTCCGGGTTTGGTGGTACACTGACTGCAAGCCAGTTGCTAGTTCTGTATAAAGGATACACGCTCTGCTGCCAGATATTTCCCTAATTTCTCATAATTTGAGTTTTGCTGGAAGAGATTTCAAATCTGACCACAGCAGTTAAGGAAAAAACTTGCACTCCAGTATAAAATATACAAATCAGAAAATATATACAACTAACAAAAACAGTCTTGGTACTACTTGATGAGAGGTATTTGTTTTCCCCTCCAACATTCCAGAAATGTAAAACCAGTGTGTAAGGTAGAAAATAATTTTTCAATTTCAGGAAACATCATTACTAGCTGCCAAAAGTCTATCCATATAATAAGAACTATTTGCTAAAGCTGAACACCTGCAGTTTTATAGAAGGCCTCCGAGGACAGCTGTAAGTATTCCAGTCTACTGATACAGCAGCCAATCAAAACCTGAAGGTTTTGTCCCAGAAAACAACACATTTTGCTAACTAGGGCTACATGTACGTGTACATATACCGACATTTGATTTAGATAGGTAAACAGACAGACAGACAGACAGACTGATCATGATATACTGCCCTGTATGCAAAAGACAAGGCTAGTTAAGGATAGTTTAATCTAGTCCTGAAAGTACATTTTCCTGCTCCCAAAATGCTCTTTGAAGAAGTCCAGACTGCTGGAAATTTGCATCATAGCAAACTGTCACACAAATATGTATGCCTTAGTTGCCTTCCCAAATATAAGGCAGTTGATTGAATAGTTCATAAAAAAAGATCAATACAAAGGAAAAATCTTCCTCATAATATGCATAATCAGTATGTCCAACCCACTATCTCTTCTGGCTTCCACAGCTGAAAGTGTGACCATCATTTCAGGTATGAAAAAGATATTCTTTTTCTTATTTGGTATGCAAATTCATTACCACGGTTTTACTCGTTATATAGTTACATCCAGGCTGTTACTATCTAGGTTATGTTTCTTTAGGGGAAATTTACCAACAAAATATTCAGTCCCTAATATTAGAAGTCTATGCACACTTACGAACTACCAAACTGCTCTTTCTGACATTACATGAATGAGGTGGCTATGACAGAGCATAACCAGAGTTTAAATATGGAGAAGTAGCAACAAGTAGGAATCTCTTCTCACTGCAAGAGTGAAAAAATATTTTCCACTACTCTGCTGCCATCCTCTTCAGCTGGTGCAGGTTCTGCCTTAGATGTCAGGCAGTTTTAAACATTGCATGACAAGTGTTTTGTACATAACACGGTACATTCATCTTGAGTAACCAACTTGCAAGTGACCAATACTTTCAGAAATGTTACAATAAAGAGACATTCAAAGAAAACACTTCCCTGAAATTTTGTCTGCTGCTTAACCTGGGGCTCTGCTTCTCAGCTCCTCCACAGGCAGAGGCCATAAGCACAGATACGTGCAATGCAGAACTTTTTTATGCCCTTTTCACCAAGCAAAGAGGGCAAATTATCTTTGAAAACATGTTTCTGAGCACACACAGTTTTGCCAGCTGCCAACACAGCTCCATGTCACACAAAACGCATGCAGCACGAATTTCAGAGAAACTGACATTTGGCCTCTAGTAATCCACCAAGTAGAAACTTCTGCAAAGGGAAAGGTCTGGAATGCACATATGTGCGCACAGTAAAGAGTTTGAGATGGAAATAGATAGATAGATAGATAGATAGATAGATAGATAGATAGATAGATA
>NW_020897695.1:21612943-21727293 GCF_003984885.1 Neopelma chrysocephalum
ATAGATAGATAGATAGATAGATAGATAGATAGATAGATAGATAGATAGATAAAGGCCAAACTATGAAACACTCAATGATTTCAATAGGTGTTTACATAGCCAGAGTTAGCATTCATTCCTGATTTAAACCCCAGAATTCCTTCCAACATACATCTATGTAAACAAGACCAGGTCAGCTCTTATCTCAAGAAGAATGCACCATCTCCCAAACTTAAACGCTAAAATGAATGCTGTTAACTGCCCTGAGAAAAACTCAAATGTGTTCCCTTGTTGACTGGGAAGTTAAAAATTCAGCCATTATGTGATCTCAAGCAACTCTTGGTGGGATCACTATGCATTTTGTAACTAAGGGAAAGATGCAAATATAGAAACAGTTTCAAAGAAAGTTTCAGTAACTGCATACTCGACAGAACCTCCATCTATGCTGGGACTTGTCTCCCTCTCAGCCATAACTACAACCAAGTAAGAGCAGATCGATCGCTCTCCAGAAGAGCCACTGTAAAACTGATTTGAACCACAAGTTTATCTTCATATCAGAAAGACTAGCTACCTTTTCCACAAAAAGGGGATATGCCAGATAAGCCAAGCTGCATCCTCAAGTCAGGTTCAACCTATATGGGAAAGTTTTAAAGTAATTGGGAACTTGAAAAAATACCCACTCGCACCTATTATTATTTCATTCATTATGGGCCAAATCCTGCATACTCATCTACAATATTAACAGATATAAAATCACACAACGTCAATTTCAGAATAACTGTATTGGGTGAAACCCTTAGTCCTACCAAAGTCAGTCACTACTGACTAGTTTCCTGAGGCTAGATCTCATCCTTGGTATTTGGAGAAGCCCAAATTGCCCAAATTCTACACTGCATATCTGGAGAAATAAGCACAAGCAGAATGCAGGACCAGTAATGCAGTCTGCATTAAATAAACATACTACCTTTTGCTTTGGAGTGGTTTTGGTTTTGCCTTTTTTAACTGTTTCCAGTGAGGTCTATTTACTACATGAAAACTGTTGCATCCTCTTCATTCTGATGGAATGTGATGCACATCTCTTGTCTTAAACTCCATCAATACACACATTTCATTAGGACTAAGGAAGATCACAGAACTTAACAGAAACTATGTCAGTACTAAAGAGGAATGCTTTTTGTGGTGCCAATAAATATTTATATTACCTATTTTATCAGTCACATCAGAATCCCGCTCGGCATTATAGAAACAGAAAAATTACAACACACAAAGAAATTAATATATGGCCCTTGCTGAACATTTTTTTCACTTCTTTATTTCAGGCAAGGAAATCTCTACTACTACCATACAGGAAAAAAAAAAAGAACCCCCCAAAACCCTCACAAAACCAAAACCACAACAGTTTCCCACAACAGCTCACAACCCTTTTTAATCCATTATTTTCAATTGTAAATAATTATAGTTCATAAGCCTTCATAAATTCGATTCTGGCTGACAATTTTTCTTCTTTAAAAGCAACAACCTATTCCTCTAGTCCAGATTCAGTAAAAGCTCAGTATGATGTTATTACGAATAGAGTTAGGAAGAAAACCCTTTAGACTGTGCCCATCCAAAAGTTGATTCTAACAGAGGCACCAGTGTTTAAAGGGTTAAATTTAACAAATTATTTTTAATTATATTAAAGAATTTTTAAAACCTAACATTAATGAAAGAACTCATTTTATAGTTTGATTACAACAAAAGCAGGAAATTCAGACTTGACATTCCCACAGCAACCTTAACTCTATCCCATTGTGTATATTCATTTCAACTGAGTCTTTCTTTCTATGACCTCATAACATATGTGAAATGAAGGAAGGTGCTAGGAAAAAATCCTAAAATTCATATAAATCAGTAAGATGTTGTTAAATTCCATTATTGTAGCAGTAGCAGTTGAGTGGAGATAGCATTCTGAATTAAAAAAAACCTATGTTGACTAGTCCATGCATTTATTGGATGTTATTGCCTGTAAATGCACATGTTCTACCAACATTTCTGTTTGCTCACCTTTCACATTAGGATAGGTATTTTACCCAAGCCTGGATGCCAGAAACTAGAATTAAAATGGTCTGTTTGATATGGGGCTCCAGACAAATCTTACTTCATTCAAAGTTGGCTAATGGAGGAGTACAATTCTCAAAAATCCTCCAGCTCAAAAACTTATAACCTGCCAACCCCAATCTGGCTCCAGGCATACATAGTCCACATGTTTCTGTAGCATTTCCCCAGAACCAGAGCACAAGGAAATTCAGTACAAGTACTCTTCTGTGCTTCTACATTGCAACAGGCCAGGTTCACCTCAGCCTACGAGCTCTAGCTCTTCTGCATATTGACCTGCCCTGGACTCATTTCCCCTTGCTCTGCATTTCCTATTAGATTGGATGCAGAGTCCAGATATGACTATTACAGACCTGATATGTACATCCTAATAAGACTATTTTCTGTATTGAAGGTAAATGTGTTGCAGAGCCACCCTTGGGATTTTTTTCAGGAATTGGCCCAAGCCCAACAAATCCAGTGCTGTGCTGCACCACATAAGTCATCATTTTGCATTAACCATCAGACCTTAACGGGTTTTGTGTATTTGTTGCCAAATGGTTTGTGCCGGGAGACACTGCAAGGTCTCCACATTGTACTTCTCGTGCTACATGACAACAATTGGTACTTTCTGAAATTTGAGTGCAGGTACTTCTACACCTGTATTTAGGCAAACATTTTCATATGGTGCTGAAAGAAGGCCTGAGTATTAAGAGTTCTACTTTAAAAACACAGTAAACAAAAACAGTGAAAAGCATATATAAGAGAAATACTTTTAGCTACAGAATGTGGGTATTTCACAACTTAAAACTCAAAATGGTATCTGATAGCACCTTATGTGGTAAATCAGGTGCATGTCGCACGTATGCAGAAATAAAATGCAGCAAACCTAACCACTAAGGAGGGAAGGCAACAGAAGTGACTGCATTTCTCTATGCTAGCAATGGCTGGAAGTGATTTGGGGTCTAAGGGTAACTAAGAGGAACCTCAGGGCTCTCACGTCATTGAGGACTGCTACTCTTCAGAGCGGAAAAGTTTGATAAATTAATGAATACCAGCACGGTTCTGCTCATAAGGCAGGAGATGCATGCTCTGGCTATTTTTAAGAAAGAAGATATGGAGATTTTTTTACTGGAATGGTGTATCAAAAGCCTCCACACATGCCTACAACCTGAATGCGTTTCTTGGGAGAAAGTCAAATTGTCAGCCAAACCAAATCTTTTCAACTGGAAAACGGGATCTAAACTAATAACATACCTTCTACCTATGCAAACCTAAAGAGTGAAAATTATGATGCCACTCTGCACAGTGCTCTCTAGAGTCTTCAGTACTGAGTCCCTGCTTTGCAGATTGAAGGAGTAATTAATTTCTTACTGGACAGAACTACAAGCAAGAGCCTCCAGTTTGTTGTAAGTTAACTTAACTGTTTGTCTTAAGACAAATAGATTTTAAAACCAAGATATGCAGATGGTGTACCATGAAACAAATCACACAATAAGATGCACGTGAAAAATATGGTAACTGCAATTCTGGTCACCAAGAACTAGATACCATATTTTTCTTGAACTAAATACAGATCTCCCCTCAGCAATGGTGGAAGTTCATTGAACACACGGAAACTGTACATAATCCAAAATCATTGCGGTGTTGCCATTTCCATTCTCTTTCAAAACATAATACAGTTTATACAGAACACAGAGGCCACATATAAATGTTTTCATTCACCTCTGCAGTTCAACATTGTTTATTGCCTTGCTTAGCCACAAAAATGGGTCGAATTTCTGAGTGCTGTTAAATGGATTGGTTATCATCAGTACTAGAGGGAGATAATAATCTATTGCCACAGGGTGCTCGCAATGGGCAACTACACAGTGGTTTAGATAGCCATTGTTATTTTGTTTGTAAAAATTTTGTTTCAGTTGCTATGTTGCTCTGCTTCTGCAACAATCTGAAGATTACAGAAAAAAACATGGTTTGGGAAAGGGTTAGGATTAGGGTAAACAGAGAATAGGATCTGATTTAAGACTACTGAAAGCAGGTGAAAGATTCCCTCCAACTCTAATGACCTTAGCAATGTGCTGACATTGTATAATACAGAAATTGGCTATACTGGTTGGCATGTTATTGAAGACATGCTACTCTTTTTTCTGATATCTAAGAAAATTTAGCTATCTCTGCATTGCATGACAGCAGCAGTGTAGATAAGAATTGGGTCAGGCTATTGCTATTCAAGAAGGCAAGTCTAGATGTGGAAGATGATATGAGAAATTGAAGAAATGGAAGGGAAAATCTCAATAAAAAGCACTAAATGCCCATGTAATCAAAAGATAAATATGTCTCATATAAAATATCTATTTATAACCTACTTTCCAATTCTTTCAGAATTTTATTGAAACCCGAAAAGAGGTGTTTCCTGAAAGTATTACAGGAATTGTAAGAAAAAAAGTGTGAATCATAAAAATGTGACTAATTTCTCTATCTATTCCAGTCACCAACAGGTTCTGGATTTTTAAAATTATTAAACACTCTACTGATATTCTGAATACACTGGAAACAAGAACTATAGGTGAAACATCCAGTACATAGAATTGGTTCTCCCAATGATTCCAGATAACCATAACATTTATCAACACAGATAACTATTTCAAGCTGAAGGGAAAAGGACTCTATTTGTTCTGTTTCTTTCAGTGGCCAAAAAAAATATAATTTTAAAATGGTTTGTTTCCTCTTTCATATTATAGGAAGTTAACACAGACTACATAGGCAGTGGTTGTGTAAATACAAATAATTTTTAAGCTGTGTAAATACATCGACACAGAAATTATGCCATGTTTTTCTGTTTGGAAAGGCAGCCAGCACAACATAAACCTCACCAGAATCTAACAGCTAACAATTACATATAAAAGGATGTTTTACATTTGTCATAAAACCAAGCATAATAAAAAGATGGCAATAATCTTTCATAGTTGCATATAATTTTTTTTTTTGTAAAACCAGAAAGTTAGTGAGGCACCTACTGTACCTATAGCACAGAAAATGTAAGCCTTTATTCAGTACTTCTTTACAGAATTGGTACAACTGAATGATGGCCTCAGGCTGGCCCAAGGAAACAAATGAAAAACAGTTAAATCAGATTCTTCGAATTCTGTAAAAACTACCAAAACAGGATATGAAAAGGTTCTGGAAGTTTAGGAAAATTATGGACTTTTTGGATGTCTGCAGGATAAGAAACAGTCAGACTAGAATTATTGAAACTCACGTCAATGGAACTAACACTAAGCAATAAAGACTTTAGTTTTATCTTTCCATTCCAATAAAAATGTTTGGAATTGGTATCCAAAATGTTAAATAACACCCAGCAGAATACTAGGAGTTCATATAAGAGCATTTTTATCTGGCATTTTTGTTCATTCCCTCTTTCTATATGTTACTGTCCAGTAAAAACTAGTGCAACATACATTAAAATAACATCTTTTAACAGAGCTCCTAATTTAAAAAGCTAGTGAAGTCAGCTAGAAAACTCCTCCTAGAAAACAGTATGTACAAAAGCAGTACCAATGTGTAAATAAATTACAGTTTGAAAACTAACTCAAAAATGCATCAGATCATAAGACTACAGTGACTTTTTTGCTAAAAGCGTAATGGTTTTGGCATACTGTGTCTCTATTAAAATGGCCATTCTTCAATAATTTATTTGCACTTCTTTTTTTTTCCATAATATTCCAATTAAGAGGCATAATAATACACTTAAATCCATTGCTTGTCCTTCCTTTGGACTGCTATGGTGAACTCGGAAGTTGGACTACTAAGTGATAACCATGTTACTCCTGATCAACAGTCGCAGTGGTCATTGGAATGGGTCCCAACGCTGCAGAAAATTCAGGCCAAAAAAGTTCTAGCAGCTACAAGATGGTATGTGCTGTGTAGAGTAGACTGGTTGAAGCCTGAATGCTGAAAGATGTGAATGTATGGCTGTGATCTGTCACTGGCTGCTCTGGACAGGTCACTTCCATCTGAACTTACTAACTCTCCAGGAAACCAGTTTCTGTTTCCTTCAAACACAGACCGGAGGAGCTTGAAGCTTTAGCCCAGTTCCAGAGATTTTACATCATTGGCATAAGTGAAACCTGGTGGGATGTGTCCTGTGACTGGAGTGCCCCATTGGACGGTTATAGGCTCTTCAGGAGGGATAGGCAGCACAGAAGAGGCAGAGGGGTGGCACTGTATGTAATAGAAGGGGTAGAATGTATGGAGCTCACGGTTGGCAATGGCACTTGCCCTTGTCCTTACGCGGAACTTAAACTTGTCAGAAATTGACCGGGAGCATCACACAGCTGGTACAACCCAGGCCAGAAGATTCCTAAAAAACCTGAATGACAACTTTACAGAACAGGTCCTAAGGGTCCCAAGTCAGAAAGATGCTCTCCTTGATCTGCTGCTTGTCAACAGAGTGGATCTCATGAGCAAAGTGGAGATTGGTGGCCATCTTGGCCAAAACGACCACAAAGCGATTTAGTTTAAAATCTCTGTTGACAGGATGAAAAGCATCAGCAAAACCTCAGCTCTGGACATGAGGAAAGCAGACTTCAGGTTGCTCAGGGAATTCGTAAGTAAGGTCCTGTGGGAAAACATTCTTCCATGTGCTGGGTTCCATCAGTGCCAGTCACTTTTCAAACATCACCTCCTAAAGGGCAAAGGAGCAGGCAATTCCCAAATGTTAGAAGTACGCAGGTAAGGCAGAAGGCTGGTTTGGCTCAGAAGGGATCTTCTCTTGGAAATAAGGCAAAAAAGGAAGCTGTGTGCCCAGTGGAAGCAAGGTCAAATGACATGGGAAGAATTCAGGGATGCTTTTTGCCACTGCAGAGAAAAAAGCTCAATTGGAGATGAAGTTGGCCAGAAATGTGGGGGACAACAAAAGCAGTTTTTTCAAATATATTTAATGGCAATAGACAGTATAGAAATATCATTGGCCTGTCACAGGATGAGCATAGTCTCCTCACAAACAGGGACAAACAGAGGTGTTTATTGCTTTCTTTGCCTTTGCCTTCAACACAGATGACGGACCAAGGGGGTCTCAGTGTCCTGAGCTGGAGAACCTTGACTGTGAGAATGATCAACTCACAGTCAACCCTGAAACTGAGACCTGCTGCTCCAGCTGGATTCCTACAAATGTATGGAGCCTGATGGGATTCATCCAAGAATTCTCAAAGAGCTGGCTGATGTCATCACAAAACCTCTCTTGATTTTTGAGTGGTCTTGGGAATCTAGAGAGGTCCCAGCTGACCCAATTTTCAAGAAGGGAAGAAGGAGGACCCCAGAAACCACAGACCTGTCATTCCCATTTCAGTGTCTGGTAAAGTTATGGAGAAGATTATTCTACTGAAAAACACCTGAAAGACAACACAGTCATTTATCAGAGCCAGCATGGCTTCATGAGAAGAAAGTCCTGCTTACCAAACCTGATTTCCATTTATGACAAGGTAAACCACCTAGTTGATCAAGGGAAGCCAGTTGATGTCATCTTTTTGGATTTCAGTAAAGCTTTCGATACTGTCTCTCACAGTATCCTTCTGGACAAAATGTCTAGCCCGCAGCTGGATAAACACATCATGTGATGGGTGAGCAATTGGCTCATGGGTCAAGCACAGAGGGTGATAGGAAATGGGGTAACATCAGACTGGTGACCTGTCCCTAGTGGGGTTCCACAGGGCTCCATCTTAGGCCCTATGCTCTTCAACACCTTCATAAATGACTTGGATGCAGAACTTGAAGGGATATTGAGCAAGTTTGCAGATGACACAAAACTGGAAGGAACTGCAGAGAGACCTCAACAAATTAGAGGACTGGGCAATCACCATATGAACTTCAAAAAAGACAAGTGCCTGATCCTGCACCTGGGATGGGGCAACCCCAGATGCACATACAGACTGGGGAATGAGATGCTGGAAAGCAGTGCCACAGAAAGGGACCTGGTGGTCCTGGTCAATGGCAAGTTGAATATGAGTCAGCAGTACCCTGGGAGCCAGGAGGGCCAACTGTGTCTGGAGGAGCATCAGGCAAAGCATCACCAGCCAGTCAAGGGAGGGGATTTTCCTGCTCTGCTCTGCACTGGGGTGGCCTCAACTTGAATATTGTGTGCAGTTTTAGGTGTCAGAATATAAGAAAGATATTAAGGTATTGGAGAGTGTCCAAAGGAGAGCAAGGAATGGTGAAGGGCCTTGAGAGGAAGCCATATGAGGAGCGGTTGAGGTCACTTGGTCTGTTCAGCCTGGAGAAAAGGAGATTGAGGGGAAACCTCATTGCAGCCTACAACTTTCTCATGAGGGGAAATGGAGGGGCAGACACTGATCTCTTCTTTCTAGTGACCAGTGACAGGACCTGAGGGAATGGCCTGAAGTTGTTTCAGGGGAGGTTTAGGTTGGATATTAGAAAAAGGCTCTTCACCCAGAGGGTGACTGGGCACTGGAAGAGGCTCCCCAGGGCAGTGGTCACAGCACCAAGCCTGAAGGAGTTCAAGAAGCATCTGGACAACACTCTCAGGCACATGGTGTGACTCTTGGGGATGGTCCTGTGCAGGGTCGGGAGTTGGACTCAATTATTCTTGTGGGTCCCTTCCAACTCAGCATGTTCTGTGATTCTGTGAAATGTGCCCAACCAACACATGGATCTAGACTGAAGTTCCTCTATGACTTCACCTTAAAATAAGGAACACAGCTTTTTATCAAATTTTAGAAGGCTGAGTAGACTATGGGCTTAGAGACTTGCAAAAGATAGAACAAGGGGAGACAAAGAACTTTTGATTTCCAATTCTTGTATCAAAATTAACTTAATAGTCTGCTAAAAGAGAATTAGGTTATTCTAAATATCTTGTAAAGGAGAATTTAGTACTGATAACTTTCTTTTCTTGGGTGATTTTCCAAAGTAAAAAATGAATCGATGTGGAATTTTAATTAATTTGAATACTTCTATAAAAGAGATCTACATATATTATTTTACATATTTATTTATTATTATATATGTATCATTTTTTCTTCAAGTGGAACAGTAAAATAACCAAGATTGTAATTCAATATCAGATGTATTTGTGCAACACTCCAATGTCCATATCATACCTACAGTATCATTATACCTGGCTATGCACTAGTCAAAATAGAATATAACCCCTGTCAAAGCCTAAAAGTAGACGAAAGGGAATACTATGCACAACTTCACTGACCTTTCTACTGGGGAGCCCATATCCTACAAATACCTAATTACAGTGGCAAAGAAAAGTTAGAATCTATCACTGGGTTTTTATGAAAAGCATTAGAAACTCCTTAACAACAAATGTTCAGAAATATTCAGGGCTTTCTATCTTAAAAAAAAAAATAAAGGCTTCTTCAATTCACTAATGACCCTCAGTGTATACAGAAGCATTAATACAAATCTGAGACAAAATAAACTTCTTAATAGTTTTATTTTTAGTTTCTAGTGGTATTTTAGTATATCATATCTGAGCCTTGACCCAAATCAGACTTACTTGTGCAGGAATATAAAGGAATAACATGAAGTGTGTCAAGAATGGAGAACTCTATTACTATCCGTGCTCTGGCACTCAGTGTTCTTAACTGGTGAACTCTGCTGCACAAGTGCACAACCATTTTCTAAGGCTGTGCATTCTACCTTTCTAGAATGTATTAGGTTCCTGTGTTACAAATTAGTGATCACAGGTCTATCTTACCCTCAAAATATATCATTTTTAGTAGTTATTTAAGCACTGTGGTAAGTCAAAATACATGTGTAGTCCAGAGATGGGATTTAAATGCAAAAATCCATTTTAGTTCTTTCTTTACAAGACATTTAATAAGAATGCTAGTGTTGCACCATCAAATGAATTGTGAGGACATAGATTTAAAAAAAAAATAAACAAAAAGGCCCTACATAGATGTAGGAATAGAATGCAGACTGTTAGCAGAAGGGAGAAAATACAGTAAAAATAGCAACTGTATTCAGCAAACGAGGACTGTGGAAGAAAAAGAATTTTTAATATGTATACAAACATAACTTGTTATTGTGGTTAGCCTCTAAGTGATTAGTTAGAGCTGAATATGTATTAGGCTTGGCAAATGTACAAGCAAGAGAAAGTAGGACTACATATAAATGTGTACGTTATCCATACATGCTCCTCAGACAGTACAATTTACCATGTGAAATTTCTTAATATTATTACTTTATTATGAAAATGGAATATATGTTTCAACTCCTTTATGCAGTTCATTTTCTAAAAGTTCCATTTTTACTGACAATATTTCAGTCAGATATGGTTAAAATGAAAATGAGGCCAAATAGGTTCTAGTATACACTCTCAAAATATAATGTAATAACTAGAAACAAGGAGAAAAGGAGTGTATTACAATCTTTTACACATACTTTTCTAAGCCTTTTCTGGAATGCTACTCCTCTATGGTTGGTATCCATCTACACCAACTTAGAATGTGGTCTGTTGCATCTACTGCTTTTCAAATACTCATAGGGAAGGGGCTTTGTACTATCTGAAGTATAATAGGAAGAGAAGAACAGGAATGGGGAAAATAGTAAGTGGTACCTTGACAAAAGATTCTGCCAATGGCTTCACTAGTAGTACATCACATTCAGATATGCTAATGGGCATATGTTATTAAGGATCCCATTTACAGCTGCATAATGGGACCAGAAGGCAACAACCTAGGAATCAAAGGAGGAGAAAAACAGAAACATAAGAAAAATCATGGAAACAGTGGGATGGAACTACATGAGGACCTCCATATTAGCCATATGTAGATAGCCTGTCAGGAGCAAGAACAGAAGCTATAGCTGGGGAGGATTTTGAGAAAAACAATAAGATCCATATTTGGAAAGAACACCAAAATCTACAATAAGAATTTACTAGAAAGTACGTGTGAAATGTTGTAGATCCTACTAAAGGAAAGTACACAAGATAAATGAGTCTATATGTATTCACAGAGGAGAAAAAAAGGAAAGAAAAACAATGGCCACATGCATGTGATCTGAGTGTAGAAGGTGACTCTACTTCAACTCCTTCCTATACCCGCCCAAATGGGATTTTGGCCAGATCCTGACCTTTGCCAGCAACAGGACAAGGGGTGAATTCATTACACTCCTACTAGGGATCATCAGAATTTGTTCTTCAGAAGTGAAATAAAATAAAACAAAATTTCCAGTTGAAGGAACTGACACATGGAAACCAAAAGTAAATAACAAGGACATGTCTCAAGGTAACACAGTGGCAATCTTATTTAAAATTCCTTAAAAGACTGATAAGGTAAAAGGAAATAAGTCATCTGGGACAGGCTGGAATGCAAATAAATAAGTAAAGCACTACAGGAATAAAAAGGGAATTTAGTTAGAACTCCAATACAATATATCACTCAAAGAGTACTGAGCACATGGAGAGAGCTGACAAGTTAAATCATCAAAGTAAATGATATAGATGAACTTAAAAATACTTGGACATTTTTATAGTGAGAAAAAGAAAAGGGTAGTGAAGGATACAGTAGATATAAACCAGGCAGGAGGGGATATAATAAATGTAAAGAAGAACCTTCTTGGTTCAGATGTACTTTTCCAGCTCAGAAACTCCTTTTTTTACCATACTGATGATTAAATGAAACCAACTTCTTACATGTTAAGTATCTCCTAAGTACCATAATCATTGCTCTAGAAGCTATTATACATGGTTGCATGCAGAAACCCCAAACAATTTCCCTTTCCTTCTGGCCACAAAACACTCCTGTGTTCATTGATCAACAACATAACGTAGCACTGAGACCAGAATTCATAAAATTCATACCCAAAAGCAACAGTTTCCTCTCATCTGACTTGCAAACAAACAGCCAAGCAAGCTGGATATATTTTTCAGTATTGACAGAACTAGTCACACAGTAATATGATAGAACAGCCCACTTACATACCAGCAAATATATCATGGCAAAACCCTTGACTTAGTTCTCACTTGTATCTGTTTTAACTAAGTAAAAGGACAGAATGGATACAAAATTGGGGAAAAAAAGAAAAAAGTCAGAATTACATGCTTTAAGCAGAAAAAGTCAACATTTATCTTGCAGAAGCCTTGTCATCATGATCACTTAGAAAATAATAGAAGCTGGTAAGAGGCCATGGTTATTCCAGATAATAGCTGTTCTGTTGTTTACTTGTTTAAAGGACAGGTATAGACTACAAAATTTGACATACCTTTGATTTTTACACCTCCTGCACTTCACTCTTTTGCTCCATCTTTCCTAAATAACTCTGCAGAACTTAGAGTATTTCTAACCACACCATCTGAAGGATCAACAGGGCTGCATGCACTCTAACAGCTAGCCTGATATATGCATGTAGAATTCTCCAATGTCTCTAAGTAGTTTGAAACTAAAAGCAAAGTAAGTCCTCACTGCTCTAGTGTGGCACTTTAGAAGAAATATAGGCTAGATATAACACCAACATTTGCATCTCTTCTACCTTCGAAGTATGAACTGCATAGACATTACCACAATACACTAGACTTTTTTCATATCTGCTGTGCTAGTTTTAGCAATGGTTGACAGCTTGTCAACCAAAGGAAGGTGAAGAACAAAGGCTCCCCTATTTTCTGATCCCATCTGACATGTGAGTCATTTTTTGTCTGTACACAAACTATAAATTTCCTTCTTCTTTCACTTGGAAATATATTAAGGAGAACAAAAGAATAAGTTCAACAGCTGTAGCAATCTGTTGTTGCCTCACATGTCCACAGGAATTAAGTTGTAAATACAGAAAATAAAAGTAAAAAAATACAAACTCCAAATATTGTTAGGCTGGCAAAATGAAACATATGATTTTATACATAAACCTCTTTGTTTCAAGCTGGTTCTCAATACAGTATTAGTCTGACGGTCCTAAAATCTGAAAACTTCCATTCATCCCAGAATATCAGCAATGAGAGCTTAACTTGCTACTTGCTCTTGCCCATAAGCTTCAGATATGATACGGAGGAATTGCTGTCAGCCAAAAGCAGAGTATTCAGCCTTTAAAACTCTCCAAATACCCATCTCTCATCCTTTAAACCACAAAAAAGAAGTGTCTATTATGCAGATGGCTAATGGGAGATTACCATCAACGGTCATCAGGTCAATACTTTCAAATTTATGTGGTTTTCATAAAATGGTCTCATTTCCCAAAGCTAGAACCAAGCAAGCCTTGCCCAGGGGTCCAGGACTCTGTCACTACTTCTGTGGTGACAATCACCAGTAAAAGATCTTATTGTGAGCCTACAGGGAACACATTTTAACTTGTACTGTTGCCCTCCCAAATTCTCCACATAAAAAGTCTCAAAGCATAACCATGCCTCCAGGAGGTTTTATTACCAGGAGATGCTGTGATGTAACAGGGGAAGGATTGTTCTCTATATACATGCCACTTTTCCTTCCTGCCTAAACAATCTCCCTCTGATCATTCATGAAAATAGAATACTAGCTTAAATGAGCCTTTAGTTTTACCTTGGTTTGTCTGTTCAGTGTCTGGTAACAATATCCAGGTTGTTTGGAGTTCTTCAGTCACTTACTGAATAATTTCTGTAAGCATTCCAGCAATTATAGAATAGTCTATAGAATCGTGAATTGAAGGACAAACAGCAAACATAATATTGACATTTGAGATGAACTAATGACTTTATACCAGACACAAATATTTCATGATATGTCAGTTCCCTCATTTGAAGGGCATAATTCTCACTGCCTCACACACAAAAAGACATTTACTTCTTCAGGCTTCATTATCCAGAGACACACCCTTACAGCCACGTTTCTAAACTGTCACTACATAATTGCTGGAAGGTGAGCAAAAGGCTTCCCCGTTTCCATAGAGCTGTGCGAATGCTACTTACAATAATTTCTTACCAGAAACGTAAGGCCTACTTATTCCTTCCCAACCCTAGAAATCAGAACACAGAAGTAGGCCCAGATCCTACCTACCCCCTGCATTAGCACACAGATGCATTAGCACCAAGGAAATGAATTTGGAAGTATATGTACTGCACTCCTTCACTTGTACCCACTGTGGCACTAACATCTTGATTTGGTTTTACAAGTTTATTCTCTTTAGCTTATTCACTATTAGTATAAAAATTCACTCTAGCCAAGTCATTTTGTAGAGTTGTCCATGAACGCAAGCATTACAAGGCAAAATGAAACCAATGTTTTTCATTTAAGAGTTTTTTTTCCTTCTAGCTTCACCTGAGAGACAGTAACAACAAACCTCAAGTTAGCTGAGGTATTTCACCATCAGTGGTAGAAGTGGATGCCAAAAAAAGGAGGAAGGAAGAGAGCAGGGAGAATAGACAGAAGAATGCAAAAATATCTATTCTAAATCATGTTCCAGATCATGTAAAACTGGCAATGCATTTGGTTAATCCCTCTAGTGCTTCAGTGGAAAAATCACAGCAGGCAGTTAGATACAATATCCAAGGTTGCCCTTTCTTGTGTTTTTTTTTCCATTTCTGGCAGCATATTGTCATACATGCAGCATCTGTCCATTCCCACAGACTGTGGCTGTACATTCAATTGAACTAAAACAGTTAAAGGAAAAAACGAAAGGTAAGGTTCAAAGAGCACTGAATAGCCAGAGGTCTTGGAATTCTGCAGGTGTGGGATTCCTGATCCTGGCTAGCTAAGTCTGCTGCAGAAATCACTGGAATTGTTTGCAGAGCTTTCATATCTGCCTACTTCCACCCACCAGAATCCAAATTTCAAAAGTTTGATAATACTGCTATCAAAGATTTTTTTAAAAGTGATTTGTGCAACCTGGTTCCTGATCTTGCATAATAAATGTGTCAGGGGAAAAGAGGGGCAATCATCATTCAAGAAAAAAGCATTATTATTAACACAGCAGTGTAAGTACCAGTGAAGTCAACCCACAATGCAGTCTTCAGGATGTATTTGTACGGATAAAGCACAATTTCCTTTTTCTATGAATGCTATGTTTTTTCTCCAAGAAACATCTAAACATTACAAGTGTCAGCTTAGGCAGAAATCTCTTCCTCAAGTAATGGAGTTCTGAGGCACTATACAGATGTAACTCAGTATCTTTTAGGGAAACCATATGAGGGTAAGCATTACAAATCTGGTCCACTGCCATGTGGACTCTATATTGCTGCTTGTTTTTTAAATAATTTTTGCTGTATCTGGTGGTTTCTACCAAGAGTATATTTGAGATTGGTACAGCTAAAATACTTAAAAATATTTTAAAAATACCTGCTCCAAAGAGCTCTCAATCTCATCAGAAAAATAGGACAAATAGTGAAAAAGGAAGTAAGATCATCCCATTTTACATACAGAGAATGAAAGTCATAGCTCTATGTTCATTAGTGCTAGATTATCAAAAGAACCCCAAAACCACCAGAAACAAGATCAGGTCTAGGCACAAGCATTTTTTTTTCAAACTAGCCCCCTGTTGTAACACCGAAGTTATGCTGGCTGTGGAAGGACGGGTACGGTTTTGCCTGAACACCACTTAAGAAGGATGAGTGTGTTCCTTGTGCTATTTAAGATGCTTTGCCACATATTTCATATTTCTTAGAGTCACTGAACATAAAAGTATTTTCATGATTCTGAAGTAACAGTTTATTCTATATTAAGAAAAACAAAAGCAAATTTTTTTTGGTGCTACAGTAAAGTAGTTAAAAACAGGAAATCATGTGAGCATGGATAGCATAAATACTTGTGCTCTGTTTTGGAGTTCCTACAATAAAGAAGCCCCAGGATGTCTTTTGCACTGTAAACACCTTTTTGGAGTTAATCACTCTGACTAATATATAAATATATTTGACAGGAAAATAAAAAAAAAATAAATAAAAAAAACATGCTTCAAGTTTTGAAGTCCTTGTTATAAATATTAATCAGGTTGACCAAGTGTTTGCATTAGTGATGAATTCAGGTTAAAAGAAAAGTGTTTTAACAGCCTTTGGTAAGACGCAATACTCGCCACCAATCAAGGCATAAGTCAAACAGGCTCAGCAAAGAAAATGCATTTTGCTTTTTCTGTCCTAAGCTGTTGGCTGAACATGTTTCTACACACTTAAAACCTTAATCATTATCATAAGTTAGAAGAAAAACAAATAATACTTTTATTCACAGAAAGTTTATCTGCCAATGGCATTTTAGGAGTTTCCTATAAAATTATACACAGATTAAAGAGAAAAAAAAAAAAGAGAAAAAAGTACTAGATTGAAAACAGAAAGTGCCTTAAAAACAGTCAATCACTAGACAATGTTGAAGGACTCAAAAAAGTTTCAAAATCTCTTAAATTTTATGGTGGTTCTTAGATAAAAAAACAGGACTCCAAAACCTAAGATGCAACTGTTCCCAGTTATGCTTCTAAGCTGACTTAACACTAATACACCTTTTCAGCCTGCTGGCAGTAACACTTCCACATTCACTTGAAAATGAAAAAGAAATAACTAGAAATTGCCACACTCTCCAAGGTAATAAATGTGGCTCTTAATTAGTCAAAGAGATGACAATTCCAATTCAAAAGACCTACTTTCTTGGTTCATGCCTATCATACCGTATAACTGACACTGAATCAATTTGGAAAAAAGACAGCTTTTACCATATTTCACTGTTAGTTCCTCACAGATAAGTCTATTAAGCACAAATTTTTGTCATAGGCTCCATCAAGGACATTGATACCTAGGCTTAACTACTTCACTCTAAGCCTGCAATCTACAATACTACACAGAGTGCAAATTAATCTGAAAGGTTCTGTCACACTGAATTATGAGACTCCATCAGAACATGATACCCAATAAGACAGATGATTGGTGTGATAAGAAATTATGGATATTGCAGTGTAACTTGCTCTCTGTTTTCCTTGGCGCTGGCATACATGAATCTACATCAGCATAAAAACTATTGTGAAACATATGTCAGGACTTTTCTTCATAAGCAACAGAAAATAGTTCATCCATTCACTAGACAAGGAGGAAATACTATAGGCCAAAGAGAGGACAGAAATCAGGATGCCCCAAAGCCTTCCTGGAGTTCTACCAAAGAAACTTCGGTATGGGGAAATTGGCTTTCCACAGCCAACCTTTTCCAGTCCCTCTGGATTTGAGTGAGCAACCTTAAACAAAACCTTAAAGTACTTAGCTTTTTAAAAGAGAGTGTTGGACTGAAATGATTAACCATAAAAACCAGCTCGTCTTTCTTTTAAATCAACAGTTGTGTCCACTTAAGAGGCACCAAAGGGGCACTGTGGTTTTCTTTTTAAGATTTAAAAAGAGAAGTGGCAAAAGAAATATAGCCTCGTATTTCCTTAAAATTGCTAGTACTTCAGGAGCTTCTGAAGCACTGGACTGTTTCATTAAAATTGCCTCTTGGTAGTATTATAGTGTTGCCAAAAACTACTGCTCACTGCAGTGATTAAAAAGTGACTCTTTTTCTTAGGAAAGCTTTGAATTGTTCAGTCTGTACCCCCAACAGTAGCAAGTGAGCAAAGGGCATGTTTTTAAAAAATAAATTAAGACAAATAAAAAGCTTAGCACAATGGAATTGGACCCCTGTCTTCCCCCAGTAAATATATCTAATATCACATGCCTATTCAGAGTGGGAAGCAGGGATTTCCCCTCAGTAATCTCTCAGAGAGGGGGAGAGAGAGAGAATGTAATTGTTCCTCATCTCATTGTATGTGTTATTAAGCTGTGATGCCAGCCACATGCTGATTATCTCTCGTGTTACATAAAGTGCTCTCCTGTGGTGCCAATTGCCTGCGATGTGGTCTGTATCCTGTTACATAAAGTGTTGTCCTGTACCACCACGTGCTGTGCCAAAGTGCTATTCTTTGCTACCATGCTCCCTGTCTTCAGAGATCAGATGTCCTTTGTTTTCATGCCTGCTTCTGCCCACATCTTAAAAGCCACCTAATGATTAAAACAAAACAAGAATATTTCTCACTAAACTGTGATTTTGTAGTTATACTGTAAAATGAGAAAGAACACAAATTACTGTTGCTCCAGGATCCTGGAGGATCTGAGAGTGCTGCACGAAAAAAATCCCATAAAAGACAGAGTTGCTGCACTATCCTCTGTGACTCAGACATAGCACCTTCACACTTCTATCATTTATGGTTCATTCTGAAGATAGCATTTTATTTGTCTCAATATTTTTCTTAGGCAGTCCTGAGATCAGCTGTACTGCTTAAGACAAAAGCACCCTTGGAAGTAAAACACAATAAGAATAGCTGCCTCTCATGATGTATTGCAATAACATATTGTCAAAGGGTGCTGCTGCTCCATCAACCTGTAAACATGCTATATCATCAAAACAGCACAGGAGAGATGATGTGTTACTGGAAAGATGGCAGCAGTATAGCAGGAGAACATCTACAAGCAAAGCACACCTGATTGTAGGCTGACAGCCAACTCACTGTTCTTTTGGGTGGCCTAGCAGGAATGACACTGCTATATCAGCTGCACTGTTTCTGGCAACTGAAAACAGCAAGTCTTACATGCACAAAGATAAAGGTTAGGCAAAGTGTTTCCCAGTGGAAGAGAGACAAAAGGGAAATTGAATAATCAAATTTTTGTGATGTCACAGAAAGAATCTTATCTCCCAGGGCTTGTGGCCTTTTCTACAACAGTCCTTTGTGGAGAGGGACTAACAGCCAGCAACACTATATATTTTCCCTTGAATCATGGTGTGAGGCTAAGGGACATTTTAGTATAAATCTTACAATTTGTTACTTTCAGTGTTTTTAAAATATTTCTCAGATCTCAAATAACTCTTTTGTGTTTGGTAACATGTTCATCAAATATCAGTTCGATCTATCTTCAGGAGCAAAGAAATTCCCCAAACGAGCAAAAATAGCTCTACCTGGTTGGTCTCACTTATATAAGGACCAAGATTAACTCAAGGGGTGAGATTTCAACTTTGCAGACTTGAATAGCCTCAATTCCAGTCACATGATGAAGGCTGGAGAAGGAAGAGGCATTACTTCTTCATTCAAATCTGTGTCTCTTGAGACTTTACTACAAAGATATTGGGCAAAGTCCTAATGCCAGACATAAAACGTGCAGATAGGTTTGTAAGTATCAGCTTCCCTGCTGTTCTACAACAGACCTCCTACTACAAGGACAAATACAAAAAAAAACCTAAGCAAAAAAAAAATACAGCCCAATACAACCTTTTCACACTATTAGTCTCAGAAATCGCTATTGGTGAATTCTGTTTCTGTGAAAACATGAACAGCATCTTGCAATATTTGACTTACACAGAAAGTTTGCAAGAAAATAATGGCGAGGCTCTGCTTGAAAAGATTCAAAAACCATGAAAAAAATCCCAAATCCTGTCACAGAACCTTTAGTTTATACAGAAGAACTAGCAGAAAAACAATATTATTGCCTTCATCCAAAGCTCACAGGAGACCCTGTGCTACAATGACTCTCTTGTAGAATCATCCAAGAAAATACATTGGCTGTTAAGACAATTTAATCGGGAAAAAAAGGAAAAAAATCAGTAATAGGTAGTATCCTCATGGTGTATAAACACTATGGAAGTGATTTGCTTGTTTGTTTGTTTGTTTGTTTTAACTAAATGCAATCAGTGTGTCTTGTCTAAATAAGCTTTCTGCTGTAACACTCCTTTTCCTGCACTATATATTGGGTCATACTACACCATACATTCTTTATACCTCTCTATCACATCCCTAGGGTCAAAGGCAGAAGATAGAAAAATTCCTGGAATAATATCCCCAATAAATTACTACTAACTGTTATAATTCAACATGGGCATATAAACGGCACTTTAAAGAAAATTGAATTTGTTGAAAATTAAAGCAAACCTGGTGTTACTTTGAACAAGAGGCTCACTGATTGTTTTCAGATTTCCATAATAAAATAGGCTTTTTTGTTTTATGTGTTATATACCCTCTGAGGAAAGGAAATGTACCTCAAAACATATGGGTGTTCAGAATCTTTATTTTTAAATACAATCCTCCATGCTCATAAAACTCTGATTGGAAGCCAAGGAATTTATAACAAGGTGCATAACAGCAAACCTGAAGGAAGGTTGAAGATGAAGAAAAACAGAGCTTGCGCTCATTAATTAAAATAAATAAGAAGAGAGCACAGAAGCAAAAGTGACCTTAATTTGGGGACAAATATCTGTGCTTTAATTTAGTGACATCTTCTCACTATATGTGGGTGTACAGGCACTGAAACACGCAAGAAGACAGACTTATAAACAGACATTTATTTTGTGGAGCAGGCATATTGTTTTCAGTCTAAGCATGGTGCCTTCATTTTATTGCTGTAATACACTGAGAGCATGAAGAAAGGACTGTGCTATCTGAATTTTAGGGAATTTTCTCACACACAGCTTTTCTTTCAAAACACACGTTCTGTTAGAACAACAAGCTCACAGGTCTTATTTTACACTAAGTGCTATATAACCTGGAATGCTGTTAAATATGCTCTTACAGTATAAGCCATGATTGAGTGTGCCTCACTAGGATTCAGTGTATGCCTTGAGTGTGTTTCAGACCTATGTATTACACCACCTGTGAAGTGTGCTTCTAATCCACTAATGCACACACGGATAAGCTTTTTACTATTGGGGGAATGGTTTATTATTTTACATTACAAAAAAATGTAAACACTCATTTTTGATTGGGTTTATGCAGCTTATCTTTTTATTACAGAAAGTAATTTCCAGTGAGGGGTAAGAGCATGGAAATGTGAAGATTATAACTGAGTTTTATCTAGGTTGTCCAAACTCTTGTTTTTTCTATTACCTAATGGAGTTATTTTCCCTCTCTCTGCCCTTAACTGAGGAAGCTTTACTACTTCTCTATGACTGTGTTCTGCGTTCATCCTCTTATTAAAAGCTGAGAGCAGTATGGCAGAGGGGCCACAGAGTTGCAATTTGAAAGAAAAGTTTGACAATACAAGAAAAAGCAATTTAAAATACTGTCCCTTACAAAGGACATGACCTGCCTTCACTCCTTGCTCTACTATCTACCACATTCTCATACATTAATACCTTATGTCAACTCATCAGGATTGCTCCCACATGCATAAGCTTAGTCTGATGGACTCTGCTTGTATGACTAAGGTGAGCACTGATGTGATTTTTATACACTCGCCCAACCAGTCAGAGTGTGAACAGTGAAAATCCAAGCACAGAATCTGATCTCTTCCATTTGCAGATGTTTGCTGATATTTCAGATCTGTCTGTCCCCTCATCATGATCCCTATGGGCCTGGCAACCACCAGCTTTGTTGCAGGCCTAGGAGCAGGTGAAGAGGAGGAACTGGAAAACACTCCAAGGATATTCATATTACCCGAAGAGACCAGCAGTGATCAGCAGCCTACCTGCATGCACAAACAGCTAGTTTGCCCATGCAATCAAAGTTGCACAGTTAAACTGCACACACAACAGTTTTACGAACAATCCTAGACTTCACAAGGTTTGGAAGCTGGGCTCTGCAACTATAAAATTATACACTTGATATATATTAGTAAGTACAGTAAATAGAGTATAATTAGAACAGAATACAATGTACTATTTTTCACTGCTTTTAATTCTTACTTCCCTAGAGCTACAAAATGAGTTTCTAACGAGCTTTGGGTATTCACATAAATAGAAAACCTAACGTTGTAATGGCTGATAGTGATCTAAACTGCTTAGATAATGTTTTGTGTTACACCACAAAACAGTGGTTTGTTCATGGAATGGAACAAAAATTTCATGTTACTCATACTTTGGCCCTAGGCATGCATGTGTTGAAACCATAATCCCCAATGTATTTCAGAATATGTTTGGACAACCTAAGCTGCTCTGTGAAAACGACCCAAAAGGAAAAACCCCTATCCATTAAAAACATAAATTACTGAGACCTCAATGTTTAAGTGTAGCCTACAGCACATAAAGAAAAATTTCCAATACATTGCTTATTTTCCCAGTTAAAAAAGGAAAGGAAAGAAGATGAGAAGGATGCATTCAGGAACCATATTGGAAAGCTGCAAACTAGCTGTGTATGGGTAAACATCATGCCATTCTGCACAGCAGAAGCAAAATATTTTATCCCAAGACAGAAAATCTCCCTTATAAAATGTCTTCAAAATGGTTATACAGATAAACACTGGTTTTGTATACAGGGGTTCTCCCCTAAGATTTGCAACAGCCATTTCCCTTTTCTCTGGTGGGTAGAATAACATGAAAAGTCAGGGAAGACTACTGACAATAGCAGAAGGTATTTTTTCCCACTCTAGCAGCTCCCTGCAGATATTAGGCAGAACCTTGTAAGTGAATTGTAAGTGGCATTATGCTCACAACACTCTGCAAGGCATAGGAATAAACAGACAAGTAGACAGGCAGACTGACAGACCAATGGAGTGGTGAACAGAAACTAAATTAATTACCAAGAATCAAACAAGGAATGTGCTCCAGTTAAGAAATGGATCCAGATCCTGCAAGTTCTTGTCTAGTGTTTCAAATACAATGTCATCTTCAAAAGACAATACTTCTCTATCAGGTAACAATAAATACACTTACACTACTTCTAGCTGTTTGTTATTTTTTCTGGAGAAGGTGAATCATAGATTCATTAAGGTTGGGAAAGATCTCTTAGAGTCCAATCATGAACCCAGCACCACTGTGTTAACCACTAAACCATATCCTTAAGTGCCACCTCCACGTTTTTGAACACCTCCAAATGTTTCCATCACTTGCCTGAGGAGCCCATTCCAATGCCTGACCACCCTTTCAGTGAATAAATTGTTCCTAATATTCAAACTAAACCTTCCCTGGTTCAGTTTAAGGTCATTTCCTCTCACCTGTCACTTCCTCTCACTTCCTGTCACTTGTTACCTGGGAGAAGAGGTTGAGCTGGCTACAGCCTCCTTTCAGGTAGTTGGAGATAGTGATAAGGTCCCCCCTCAGTCTCCTTTTCTTCAAACTAAGCTCCCTCAGCTGCTCTTCATAAGACTTGTGCTCCAGTCCCTTCACCAGCTTCCATTGTCGACTCACTCCACCACCTCAACATCTTTCTTGCAGTGACAGGCCCAAAATTGAACACAGGATTTGAGGTGCAGCCTCACCAGTGCTGAATACAGGGGAGTGATCCCTGCCCTAGTCCTGCTGTTCGCACGAATTCTGATATAGACCAGGATGCTGTTGGCTGCCTTGGCCACCTAGGCACACTGCTGGCTCATGTTCAGCCAGCTGTCAACCAGCACCCTCAGGTCCTTTTCTGCCAGGCACTTTCTAGACACTTTTTGCCAAGCCTGTAGTGTTGCATAGTGTTGCATAGAGTTGTGACTCAAGTGCAGGAACCAGTGCCCTTGTTGAGCCTTGGCCCATGGGCCCAGATTGTCTAGATTCCTGAAACTTCAGTAGATTATTTTTGTAGCCACTTAAATGCTTATTTTATGCAGATGGACCAGAACTGGAGCTTAAAAACAAATATTTGAGAAGGTGTAAACATAAAAGTCCAAAAATATGTTTTTCTGCATTTCCTTCCTTCTCCAAGATGGGAACCAAAAAAAAAAACAAAAAAGCCCTCCACACAACGAAACAAAACAAAACAAAACAACCAATTCCAACTGACATCATGTTCTTGGATTGATCCTTTTTGCTTTTGCTTCTTCTTCAGAGTAATTCCAGAAATAAGCAGCCTTTTTACTGTTTATATGAACATTGCTATACAGGTGACTAGAAAAAGTGTTAATATTTCATATGAAACTCACAGGGATAAGAAAGGTTAACTGCTCATCATAGCAGATTCACTGCAAGATGGTACATTAAAAAATAAGCAAAAAAAAGTTACAGTGATTAATTCTATTGTATTTTTACTACAGGAAAATAGAAAAAAATGTGAAAATATTCCCTTGAAATTAAAAAATCCCTTTTGGGAAGGGCTCCATTTTGGTTTACATGCAGCCCTATTTAAACACCATTGGCTGTGAAAAGGGATTTTTCAACTGGTCTTCAGTGGAATTTATGCTAGTTTTAGCATAGCTAAAAGAGCACAAGGAGCCTTGATGCAAATGAAAATCTGTTCTTTAATGTGCACACTACTCAAAGTAATAAAAATTTTATTATTTTTTAAGTTATGTACACCCACTGTGCAATATCAAATACGCATGTTGTAAACACAGTGGACCAAGTTCAGACATGATGTAAGCATGTGTAACTCAACTGACTTCAAAGGGACCACTTGTGAAACAGAACACTACTTAGCATGGCTATGAGTTGCAGGATCCATGCTAAATTCCTGGATCATGTTATTTTAAACAGAATTTTTTTTGAGCAGTATAGTGTTACACAGCACCAAAAAGTAAAGCAGAACTGGGTTGTCAGTAATCTGTGGGGTCAAGTATCAAAAGAAATGTTTCTGACTTCATGCAAGACACACAAAGCATTTCAAGCAGCCTGAAAAGAGCAGAGAAGGAGAGTGCTGAGATGTCATTTCAGAGCAAGAATGGCCACCATTGCCTTAAACAAGAAAAAGACGTATAGAAGGAAAGCGATTATTGTTTAGGCAGTGTATGGAGAAGAGAGAGGGGAAGGAGCAGGACCCACAGTCTTGGGAGGTGGGACCACAATCAGGAAAATGTCATAGAATCAGACCAGCCAGAACACTGGTAGGTGCACTAATACACAGAGAGCAGCAGACCAGGTAATAGGTGGCCTTGGTCTTGTGCATTATTTTGCAAAACTCAGCTCACTTTTAAACTTTTTCAACTTGCATCTATTGCACTGCTTGGCTGTATTGTTTTGGAAAACATATAATGAAGCTGTAGCTTGTAATATTACTTTCTCTTTCTCCCTCTTTTTTTTTTTAATGAAAGAAATGCTAGAGCATTAGACAATTCACAACCACAGACACACTTCATCATGGATCATCAGTCTGCAGACTAGGAGCTTGAAATCAAGTGGAAAACAAATGCAGCAGATAAACCACAGGCAACTAATGCTGCTAAAAAGAATGACATTCAAGAATGGAACCAAAAGAGATGGTCAAATAGAAAAGGCTATTCTGAAATAAATAAATGGAACAGAGTTTCTGACTTTTTATGCAGATGATCCTCATTCCCAAGGGTTGCCTTTTTAGCAGTGTTGGTCAATGAAGATTTCATCTGGCAAAGCTATTGCAGTATTCAGTGAGAAGTTTTTCTGACTTACGGGACAAATGCACATGAACTTTTTCTTGTGAAAGTCGAACAAATTACTGCATCCTTTCAAAATCCCACCAAAATCACTGTTTTGCTCAGAAAAACTCCAAGGCATTTTATCTTGTAAATTTTAAAGTTGCAAAAGCAGTCAAATTTAATGAAACAAGACAGGATTTATTTCTTTCAGCACAAGGAAAATGCCACAAGTGTTATTTTCTCTCAACATGACCAAGTAGCTGACTTACTATTCCTTTTCTGTCAAAAAATATGGTGACAGGAATAATCTGTGCCCCGGGCAAAAATGTGAAAAAGCAACATAAGCAGACTCTTTGCAACTCAGTTTGAAAAAATCACCTAAGATGGCTTCCCAATTTAAGATCAGATATGAATCTCAAAGTAATGTGAAAATATAGTAAATAATCATACAAATATAAAAGCTATTTTTTTCAAGTGCCCAGTATTAATACATGAGAACAGCCCTAAATGATCACACTGCACTGGAACATACCGAGAGACAGGACAACTCTCAAAAGTGTCAAATATTACCAATTCATTTTTAAATTACATGTATTAGCCTGAAGAGGGTTACAGCGATGTAGCTTTTGACTTTTGCCCATAGTACAACTCTTCTTGTTTGAACACTCGTTTGGTTGTCCCGTGCTTTGATGATATCTTGAAGTTTGTACATCTTCCTACTTAACTGATACTTTTACCCAGTCAAGGACTGCAACAGTATACAGTGTACAAGAGAATAACAAAACCACTCTTCTAAACACTGATTCTGGGGACTCAGCAAACAATTAAATTAGTTTTAACAGGTTTCGTGCTTTAGAAGTGTGCCTGAGAGCACCTTCTATTCAAAATTAATACATGGAGTATCCATAAAAATTTGACCCTGATCAAAGAACCCTGTATGCATAGTTCCCCAAAGAATAACGTAGTGGTGAGTGCATTAACAAGACTTTCATAGCAGTAAGTAGTGATAGTAAAACCTATCTTAAAAAACATCAGCCATTTCTTGGAGTCACTCAAGACTGCCCAATAACTGACCCTCAGAAAAAGGGCTGTAGCTACATGTATATATATACTTGGCCTCTAAAAAACCAGCCAGGAAATAAAATTTCGATGCTTTTTATATTGTCATACTTGTACAACAGTGGGTTTTCAGTGTTTGGTCTGTTACAGACAATATAAAGGGCCAAGCCTCAAGCTGCCATAGTTCTACGATTCCAGAAACTTCCAGTATCACAGAGTATTATTCAATAAATAAAATACCTATAAATCTTGAAAGAGGAGCACACAGAATTCTAAAACTATTCTGTACATACAACTTTGGGATGACCACACAGAAAAAAAAGCATGTGATCACAAATAAGTTGATAATTAGCAGGCTGAAGGAGACCAAATTTTATTTTGAAGTCTATAATTTTCAGTTCAGACCTACATAACAACATGAAGAAATAGACTGCTGTAGTTTGAATCCTCAGTAGTAGAATAGAACACCTACTGTCTGAAATACAACAAAAGTAAGTGTAGGGTCCTGCACATGGGGAATAATAACCCCATGCACCAGTACAGGCTGAGGGCTGACCTGCTGGATAGCAGCTCTGCTTAGAAGGACCTGGGGGTCCTGGTACACAACAAGCTGTCCATGAGCCAGAAAGTGTGCCCTTGTGGCCAAAAAGGCCAAAGGTATCCTGGGGTGCATTAGAAAGACCATTGCCAGAAGGCTGTGGGAGGTGATCCTGCCCCTCTACTCTGCTCTGGGGAGGCTACAACTGGAGTGCTGTTTCCACTTCTGGGCTCCTCAGTACAAGAGAGACATGGAGCTCCTGGAGAGGGGCCAGTGGAGGGCAAAAAAGATGATTAAGGGGCTGTAGCATCTCTCTTACAAGGAAAGGTTGAGGAAGCTGGGCCTGTTCAGCCTCAAGAACAGACGACTGAGAGGGGACCTCATCAATATCTGTAAGTATCTGAAAAGAGAATATTAAGAGGTTGGAACCAGGCTCTTCTCGGTGGAGCCAAGCAATAGGACAGGAGGAAGAAACTGATGCACAGGGAATTCCACGTGAACATAAGGAAGAACTTGTTTACTGTGCAGATAACCACACACTGAAACAGATTGCTCAGAGAGGTTGTGTAGTCTCCCTCATTGGAGATATTCAAGAACCTTCTGGACGCAATCCTATGCAATGTGCTCTAGGATAACCCTGCTTGAGCAGGGTGGTTTGAACCAGATAACCCACTGAAGTTCCTTCCATCCTTACCCATTCTGTGATTCTCTGATTAATATTAAAAATTCTGAGTGCTTTTGAATGACAAATTTTTGCCTCTATGTAATCTAATATTCACCTATTTGCCAATGTATTACCATTTTCATTGTACTCTCATGCCAAAACAAATGCTTGCCTGTGTATTTAAATGTCTTTTAAATATCACAATACTGAATCCTAAAAAAGTTATAAAGAGGAAGCCTGTAAAGAGTAAGATGTCATTCTGAATTTTGTCACAAATTCAGTGTTGAATGATTTGCATGATGCTTTATTTTTCTACAGCCTTGTTTGAAATAAAGGTGTCAAAAGTGTTCCTAGCTATTGAACAGAACATCACTGTTTGTGCTTTTACTTTTAAGTAGCAAGGAATGAAAGAAAACCTAGCTTTCCTCTATTGGGTATAATTCCCTATGCTCTCTTTTATTAAGGAACATATCAGGGTGGGGCGAGAAATGTGATTTTAAAGATTGACTCTAAGAAGAATTTAAATTATCTATTGCTTTTAGCTTGATGCTAAAAAAGGAAATGCTTTCCCATGCTACAAAGGGAAAGCTAGGGGTAGAATTTAATTCACATTACTCAACTATCCAGAACAGGCTTCAAAATCATGGCCCTGAAGCCAGAGCAGCTCTAAATGAAGCAGGCAGGTGCAGTGCAGGAGGGCCTATGGAGATCCAGTCTTGCCCCTCTCCTCCACCATTGCCCCTCAGAAGGGGGCGATTCAGTTTGTTTCCAAGTCTCAGCCAGACTGGATGGGCAAAGCAAGGAGTGGGAAGGAGAAGGGACAGGGAGGTCACTTAGGCAGCTGGGTGTGAGGTGTCACCAGTACTCATGAGAGGTGCACTTCAACTGCTTCCTTGCAACAGGAATTTTGTAGCCTTGCAATGTGGTACTGCATACATCCACAAACGACAAGCAAGCATATTTTGTCAGAGTAATTCTGAAGTCAACAGAGTGTACAGCTAAAACTCTGAAACTTCTTGGTATAAAAATAATTCTTAATGAGATATAACAATCAGGAGGATAAAGTAAAAAAAAAAATGGTGTGTCCTACCAGGTTCCTGACCTGTCTGCTTTGTTCTTGTCAGTTTTTGAAAACTGTCAGTTTCTTGAAGAGATCAAGTTATCAGGTTGTTCTAATAATGATATCTAAATAGATTTGTTTATTTTCCCAAATGTTCTGAAGTATACTTTACAATACTCTTTCAGGAGGCTTGCTCTACATTGATCTTTAAATGTATCATAAATAAAATCCTAAACACTCCCATGATTCAAAAGAAAGAGGGTGGAGGGGAGAAGTGTGGATCATATTAACTTAATTCAGAGAAACGATGTAAAAGCTCCAGGGGTTAAACAGACACATGCAGGTTCTCTCATACAGCCCCAAAACAGATTTGTGCTAACAAGATTGAATTTCATACCTTGGGATGTTTGAGAATTCGTTTTTCATGCCTCTATTCATATAAATGGTCTTCTTGACTTCACTGGGTCTAACGGTATGAGTAACAATGCCTTATGAGCTTGCATAAGTAACAGTGCCTCTTTAAGACATAATAAAATATGCTCAAACTTAATATATATTTAACAAAAGCTCTTGATGTAATTAAGATCAGAAAGACTAGTACAGAAATTCAACAGCAATAAAATGAAGTAGAAGAATTTGTAAGTAGGAATGTTGAAGACAAATGATTGCTCTTGTTTGAAAAACACCACATCAACTTGAAGATCATGACTTATGCAAAATGAGGGCTAGCTGCTATTTGATAAGACTAAATTATTTCCATTCTCCATGAAGGAATCTTTGCAAATAAACATGTCTATCAAAGAATTCCAATCCTGCAGCATGTATGCTGACCATGTTATGCCTCGAGAAGTGCTTAAAAATTGTTTAAACAATGGTTTGTTTGCACAAACAATGATCTCTTTTACTAAAGTCCTTCACAGCAACTTTCTTCCTTTTTCCTTAAAATGTGTTTTGTTCTGCTGTGACAGAAAAACAAAGCCTCTTCCAGTTTTTGGTGAGCAAAATAAAAACTGTTGGAAAAAAACCACAAATATACATATATGTATCAGGAAGTAGATTTGCCTCAGCAGCTAGTAGTATTTGCAGACTGGCTTCTGACTGAAGAATTCCAAAGTATTTCTAACTATCTCAGAGGAGTTAGACTAGACATGCACCATTACAACAAATGGAATAATCTAGCCTGGAATTACTAACATATCTTCAAATCATTAAAATCCAAACATATTAGCAATAATAAATAATATTTTAAGGAAAATACACTGTAACTAAGTCCCACTGCAAGCATGAATTGTACAGTATCATTTCTGTGGGGTTCAGTTGTTCTGCAAAGTCCTGGATAACAAAGAGGAAAAAAAGATATTCATGTGAGGTTAAGGGTATAGCCTTTGAAATGCTATGTGTCCTAGAAGAGTGAGTTTACATTGTATTTATACCTTGCATAGGCTGTACATGCACTGTGCATTTAAATCTGTCAAAGGTTGAAGTGAAATTAGCAACAAGAACTTGAACGTTTGTTATTTCCTCTGGAGCTTACATTATTTCTTTCATCTCATGGTAAACACATTCTAAGAAAATCAAAGTACTATAGAGAATGAGTTGCTGTCAACTAGTCTTCAGTCTTGCTAAAACAAAGAGACAGAATATGAGATGAGATGAGATGAGATAGGAAGAAGCACAGGTACAATTTATGAAGGCAGTGGCATGAAATGTACATTTCTCCAAAATAAGAAATGATGGAATGCTATCTTCTCTGAAGCTGGCATAGATGATTTCAGTTACTATGAAGGCCAGATGGTCTCATTACTTTGCATCAGCTATGTGGTAAGCCAGAATTTCCTCAAGGCTTCAAATACTTTCTCTGTGACTGGCCCAAACTACGTCAACAAGATCATGGGATACTTGTTTTCAGGTTTTAGTTCTTGCTTCCTTGGTCACAGCAAGATGCTCAGGGATTCTGCTAATCTGATCAGAAATTCCAATTTTTAAGGCAGCTGGAGGTATTCAAAGGAAGTCTGCTTTTTGTAAGGAACACTTTCAGATATTGTGATCTACCAGTCAAAATTATGACTAGAAATGTAAGGTTCAGTGCAAGTTTCCAAGTAAAGTGTCCACAGTTATTTCAGGACTGGCTACATGCAGGTTCACGAGTCAAAGGAACAAATATACTCACTGAAATTCAACCTGTAAACACAATGTCAAGGTCTTCAGGTAAAGGCTGCCTACATGGTTGACAACCATGCAATGGCACCCCAGGTGCTAGATTCAGAACATGAGTCCAAGTACTCTCCTTTCTTCCTCTTTGTAGAAAGAGGTGAAAAGAGAGGTAATTTCACTGTATTTTTTTTTCAGCTTTCTGTTGGATGAGGTCTGTAGGTTATTTCAAGATGAAGAACAGAGAAAATGAGTTGTATTCAAAGTGATCCTAGTATATTTTCATTTTCTCCTAAATACTATGACCATTGCTTAATAGATGATCAGTCATGTCTGCTATGGATCACTTGTTTCCTATCCACTCCTGAAAACTCTTTCAGCTACAGCAGATTTTATAAGATGATCCTTTTTAGCATATTTCCATACAGAACAGCATATTCATTTGTTTGTATTATAACAGATATACTTTCAAGTCAGACACAGTTTTACTTTCTTATGCCCTTATAGAAGTGTAGTCAGTTGGTAGGAAGAAATAAAACTGTGACAGAGTATTCCAATTGGATCATTTTCATATGAAACAGGAAGGCCTATAGAAAAGTAGGTACCAAAATAATGAGTTTATAAATTAATGGTGATTGCTACATGTCCCTTGATAGCATCTAAATTAATTGAAGCTGTTATAGAAAAAAAACAGCAACTTTCACATAGAGCAGTAAAAGTACTGCTAGTTACTTCCAAAACTCCTGCCTAGCCACTCTGAATTGAGTTTGTTTATACTTAAAGGACTGCCGGAGTGAAGACTTAAGTAAATGTGAGATTTTCAGAGTTACCAAAGAAAATTATTCACTACATTCATTTTATGGATTTCTTTGCTGTCCCAGAGGCATATGCCTAATTCAGGCTGTGAAGGATGGGAGACTTTCTCAAATTAAAACATCAGAGTTTAGACCAACTGCCCTTCATAGATGGAGTTCATTATGTTATTAGCTAAGCTTCAATCGTGCCTAAATTTTGGAACTGAACTTTCATATGCTCTTTGGTTTTGTGTTGGATTTTTTGGTGGGTTTTTTTTGTTGTTTACTTTTTCTTTTTTTAAAGTACTACAAGATGTTTGCAGGAGGGACACTGAGTAAATGGGAATGTCTTGAGAGGATATACTTGCAGAGACTTGCTACATGCACACACTCTCTGTAAAATGTACTCCAAATGCTAATTTGTATCCACATACTCACCTACACATATATTGGCAGCATTAATGCAGACAAACATTACTGCCAGGAAAAATTACCCATTACACTTTAAACAGCTATACCAATGCCTAGCTCTTTCTCAACTGTAAAATCCTTAATCCGCCCAGACAGATTACAGAGGAGGGAGTAGGTACAGTAAAAGGGGAAGGGGAAGAGGAAATGATGGGGAAATGAAGTCCTTCTAAAGAAACCAGCTCCACAAAGTCATAAACAGAGATGATAAAAAGTGTTTGATTCAACACAGAATCAACTTTTTCAATTTGAAGAAAAAAAAAAACCAACACAAAAGCTGGCAAGAAACAAGTCCCTAGTGATTCAATTTCTCCCCAGATAATAACCATAAGATCCTGAGCTACTTCTTATGAGCACAATTTCCTCATTGTTAGCAGCTGTTCATTGGTTAGCATTGCACAACTGGCCAGGTGCATTATGAAGGGAATAAAGAAGGAGAGGGGGTTGTCTTCCTCCAAACCATCAGATGGACTAGTATTCTTCAATACAGCAATAACTGGCCCACTTCCTAGGCTACATCTGAGTTTTAATGAATATAAATAAATAGTGGAAGGAAAAGGACACCCACAGTCCTGGACAAAGTCAGAAATCTTCAGGTATTTGTTGGGTTATTTTTCTGCCCCCACTTCTCCAGAAGCTGGGAACTGCAAGATGATGTGTTTTTTTCTTTTCCTCCTAGCCTCCTGAGGATTCCCAGTAAAGTCCTGGAGAACAGGATCAGTTGTTCACCAGTTGTTTGGGGACAGGCAACAGGCTGGCTCACATTTAGCCCTGTCAAGTTTACAAGATATACTGTGGCTGCTGATATTAAAATGGGCAAATAGAAGTTATTCTGAAAGCTCTCTGCATTGACTTCTGTCAATTTGTATTTTCAACTTTTCTGTTCACTACTTAAAAGAATTCTTGATGTGATATTTATTTTCAGCAGTTTTTCTATATCAGTTCAAAAGTACAACTATTTTTGCACTGCTCTCATTGCATACTATTAAGTGGATGATTCCACCATGACTTTGCACAGAAATAATTCATGGGTGTAAGTTCAGAAATATCTACAGTAATGAGAACTACTGAACTAATTCAACTTAAAAACTATTTTATCAACAGTATCTTGTTCTTGATATCCTGTACAAAAAGTATAAGGCAAAACCATGACTAGCACCCAAGAAAAGAATAATAAGGAGGATCAAGATACTAGTGGTGTACAAAAACATGAACATATCTTAAGTCTAAAGGCTTCTCTGTAATGACTGAAATTCTAAAAAAGGCATAATTTTTTTCTTAATTTGAAACTAGCTGATTTTTAACATTATAAATCCATTAAAATAGGAAAGATATAAAAAATCAGACAGAAACACAGAACACTTTCAAGGAAGAATTCCTAAAACAAATTATATTTCCAAAGGTCTAGGATCTAACATATAAACCTTAAAACTGATAAAGTCAGAGCATCAGAAACTTATTTAAACCCTGCTTTGACAGAGGATAATGTATCCTGCAGGATCATTTGTGCAAGTAGTAATACAAATGTATATTAAAACTCAGTGAATTGGTTTCTGAATGGTACACTATCTGCACAGACACACTTTCATATCTAGACACCAAGAGAATGAAATACATAAAGTGTCACTTGCTATACATGCTGTCCCATGCATGTCTTGCTGATCTCTAACTAGATGGATTCAGATTATAAATTCATAATATGTTGAGATTGCACATACACAGGTTTAGATTGGCTTTATTGCTTTGATCACTACAGAAAACAGAGAAGAACAAATAAAGATAACTACAGACCATCACATACTAATGGAAAACACAAGCTGGAAATCAAATCTGTCCTTACCATGAGAAAAAGTTACCATATTTTTCTATTTCATCTGCCAAATCAAGGGGAAAATTTTATCTAAATAATATCTAAACAAACCTCTATCAAAAAAAGGAAAGTTTGAAAGGATGATTTTTTTACCTGATACTTTAACTTCAGATTATTTTTGACTTCAAACAATTTTCTACTGCTGAATTTTTATCACTTTTATTTTGAATTGTTTTCCTATATTCTTGCATGCATATTTAAACTATACTTTTCCACTGCTTGAACTGAATATTTCAGGTTGCTCCCCTTTTCAGAAATCTCAAATAATGTTGCACTTGTGATGGGAACCAATAATCTGCTGTTAAAAACAAGAAGTTTTTACTTTTAAGAAGCAGCTAAATATCTGACAGCTATTCCCTTGAGAAATACTAAAACCGACTAGCTCGCTATTGTACTATTTGGCTCAAATGCAGTCAGATTTGTCACAAAGTACAAGAGAATCACAAGAAATAGTTTGACTCATTGCCTTTAATAACAATTAAATGTTTGATGGAGGTTTTCTTATTTGCATATCTAAATGAACACTCTAATGAAATATCTCGATTCGTGGTTTTATTGCCTAATTGGCTCTTCTGGATAAAGCAGACAAGTCACAACACCTATGTTAGTGGGTGCTAACAACCATAAATTTACAATTTCTGAAGTCCAATGATAAAGATTATTCAACCTTTTTGGCTCTAAAAATCTTGTACCTCAAGGCATAAACAATCTGATTTTCACCTTACATTACCCCTACTATGCAAGCCTTAACATGGTTGATTTCACCTAGTTGCAATTTAAATTAGGTCCATCAAGTCTTTTTTTCCTTTTAGATCATGAAATGAGTAGAAAGATTTATCTCAGCCTAGCCTATTTCTTGCAGTGGCCAAGGTGACTCTATCCATCCTTCTGGGACTGGATGGTAATTAAACACTACCCTTAAGCTCTAGATTTCTAGGGATCATACTGTTGGCACCTTTAAGCAGGATGTTGTTACCCTGCTGCTCTGGATCTTAAAATTAGTGCCTCATTTTTCTGACTTATTTAAAGTTCCACTCACTCTGGGCTCTCAGATGGCTATCAGAAAACACAGCAAGCAAGCAAAGACTACCAGCAAAAGAATGTGCATTAACCATTCACAAGTTGCTTATTTGAAACAGTCACATCCCGAGGGTAGTGGTCAATGACTCAGAGTTCCAATGCACATCAGTGACAAGCAGTGTCCCTCAGGGGTCCGTATTGGGACTAGTATTATTTATTATCTTCATTAATGACATAGACAAAGGAATCAAGGACACCCTCATCAAATTTGCAGATGACACTAAGCTGAGAGGTGTAGTTGCCACACCTGAAGGACAGGATGCCATCCAAAGGGACCCAGTGGTCAAGTTTGAGAAGTGGGCCCATGGGAATCTCAGGAGGTTTCACAGTGCTAAGTGCAAGGTGCTGGACCTGGGTTGAGGCAACCACTGGTATCAGTACAGGCTGAGAGATGAACAGATCAAGAGCAGCCCTGTCAAGAAAGACTTGAGAGTGCTGGTGGATGAGAGGTTGGACATGAGCCAGCAATGTGTGACTGCAGCCCAGAAAGCCAAATGTGTCCTGGGCTGCATCAAAATCAGTGAGGCCAGCAGATCAAGGGAGGTGATTCTGTCCCTCTACTCCACTCTGGTGAGGCCCAACCTGGAGTACTGAGTCCAGCTCTGGGGTCCCCAGCACAGGAAGGACATTGACCTGTTGAAGAAAGTCCAGAGGAGGGCCAACAAGATGATTAGAGGGATGGAGCACCTTTCCTACGAGGAAAGGCTGACAGAATTGTATTTATTCAGACCGGAAAAGAGAAGGCTTCTGGGTAACCTAATTGCAGCCTGTCAGTACCTGAAGGGAGCCTACAAGAAAGACAGAGAGAGACTTTTTCAAGAGCATGTAGTGACAGAATAAGGGGGAATGGATTCAAACTGTGAAGAGAATAGGTTTAGATTAGATATTAGGAAAAAACTCTTTACTGTGAGGGTGGTGAAGCACTGGAACAGGTTGTCCAGAGAAGCTGTGGATGGTCCACCCCTGGAGGTGTTCAAGGCCAGGCTGGATGGAGCTCTGAGCAATCTGGTCTAGTGAAAGGTGTCTCTGCCCATAGCAGAGGCGTTGGAATTAGATGATCTTTAAGGTCCCTTCCAACCCAAACCACTCTATGATATGATGCTATGATATGAAAAGAAAGAAACAATCTTGCCTCTACCCCTGTTCCCATTCAAGAATCTATTGTTTTTCTAAATAGGCTCATCAGAGAAACCATTAACAGAATATGTGCTAGATTGTACTGATTTTTCATAAAAGGCATCATTCCAGAACATCCCAGGCCGAGAGTGCTGCAACTGTTTAGTCTGGAGAGAAGTCGTCCTCAGGGGGAATTTTATCAATCTATATAAATACCTGAAGGGAGAGTGTAAAGAGGAAGACAGGCTCTTTTCAGTGGTGCTCAGTGACAGGAAAAGAGACAACAGGTACAAATGGGAGGTGCTGTCTGACCATCAGGAAACACTGTTTTACTGTGGCAGTGACTGAGCATTGGAATGGGCTGTGGAATCTTCTGCCTTGTATGGAGATATTCAAATCCAAATAGACACTATGCTGGGAAACTGGCTCCAGATGACCCTTCTTGAGCATGGGGATTCGACCAGAGGACCCGAAAAGGTCCCTTCTAACCTCAACCCTTCTGTGATTCCGTAAAGAAATTCAAGATAACGCTCTCACATGGAAGTTACAGCACAAAGTGAAATAAAACGCAACTCAAAAAACCAAATTAAGTTCTTAATTCTGATACAGATACAACTTTTACTGAAGCACATGTACTCCAGATTTCTTGCTGATAGTGTCATACAGAGTCTCCTTTTCATGCTTCCTTGGGAAAGGAAGCCTAATTGCATAAGAAAAGGAGTGGATGAATTAGAGATTTGACTATCATTATTTCCCTCTTAGAGGAAATCAGCTAAAATCTTGCTTATATCCAAAATATTTTAAAATCACTCTTAGTGGCTGTTCCATTATCTGCAATGAGTATGGCTTTAATAATAATACATTCCTGCATGTTCCATTCTGCATAGGAACCAGTTATTTAACTTTATTAAGAAGTTCTCATTTTTCCCACAATTGAAATAAAAAGCAATCTCCACCCTGTACTATCTATGATGTTTACAATGAAACAAGTTGTGACATCATAATATTACACTACTCTCTATCTAAGAGGGATACAAATGCAAGCAAGGCCAAAGTTGTGTATGAGAAAGAAAATACTGGCCAGTTATTGCCTTTGTCATAAATATATGCAAGGAATAACAATAAATGGAGGATCTATCCTTTTAAAGTCTGAACAGAATCAAAAACATTTAAACTGCACTAGTGCAATCTTTAAAACAGGATGTTATACTTAAGGTATAATGTAATGTGTTTGTCTTTCATGGAGCAATTAATCACTGGATGGAGGAGTCAAGACCCAATCAAAACGGGAAGGTGTTTATTGCTGCAGCTGGTCATTAAATTATTTCTATAAAGCTTAAACACTGGATTTTGTTGTTTTTATTACAGATCCGCTCGTATAAAAAATACATTTAAACTTCCTTTTTTAGATTTTGTGGTTTAGTTTCTTGTGCTTCTGTTAATCAAATGAAACCAAAACCAAAGAAACAATATGCAATTCTGTTATCAGTGGAATTATCACTGATAATAGGAACCAGAATGATAGAAAAACATCTCACTTTGAATTCAAATACATGAACCTTTTATCTACAGAAAAAAAATACAAATGATTGCACTAACACAAAATAATCGTCATGTGAGGTTATTTTTCCTTGGGTGGGAATTCCTTTCATTCAAGACAGGTAGTTAATTTAAAAAAATACTATTTCTTGATATATACCTAAGAATTATACTTTAGAAGATTCTCAAGTACCTTCTCAAGTACCCGTAAGATACCTGTACATGCAATCTCAACTGCTTCAGTGGGGTACTTTTAGCAGATGCAGGTGCTTTGTGGAATTATCTGTTTATACCAAGAGGTCAAGTGAAGGTCCATAACTTTGATCTGAAGCAAAATCTATGGACTTCCCCAAGGGATAAACTGAATCTCAAATTTCATCACCCTTGGAGTGATTACCATGATGAATGCCACATGGAAAATAAAGCCAAAGAATGAGTTTGGATGACATCTTAGGGTACCCAACCTGTAACTAGAATGTTTTCTAAAGAAGATTATTGGGCTATAAAGGGCATACTGACTATATAAAAATTTTGAAAAAACTAACTAACTGCTTTAAATGGCAGAGTCAACACTTTCTGGCAATTGGGCACTGACAACAAAATCTTTTGTGGAACAAGTCAAAAATATTGAGGCAACAGCTGGCATCCTTTCTCCTAGTGCTGGGGCAAAGAAAAGAACTCCTAAGATAAGTGCACAGAGATGTTAGTAGACAGAAATTTTATAGTTTGAAAATGTCTGGCTGCAAACAAATCAATAGCAGAACATACACGCATTCTCTGAGAAGCAGCAGCAAATACTATCAAGATTTATACAAGACCCTTTTAGTGTCCTACATGTTTCCACTTTGCAAATCAATCAAGAGGAATTAATTCCTGATAAATTCATTTGCAATTACTTCAATGCTTTCCCTACAGTACTAAATACTTAATTTCTTTCCTTGAAATCTGAATGTAATTTATTCACAGCTGCAGCTAGAATGTAGAAAAATTATCATTGAGTATTAACCCTGTAGAAACAGCTTTTTACTTTGATTCATAAACAGTTTTTAAAAGTAGGAAACACACACATAAATCAGAATTACATACTGTAGTTCATGATTTCAGATTTTGAGGAAAAAGCATTTATTCTCAGGCCATCAGATTTCAGGATGGAAATAGATAGTAATCTAACATTAGGAAAAGAGAAGTTGCAAAAAAACATAACGTTAACCTTTTGGAAACATTCTTTGGAGTATGAGGAGAAAGTTATATATTGGACATCCTATTGCTTATGGGAAAATAGAGTGGATTAAGCTACACCTGGTTGAAGATGGAAAAGTTGTATTTGAAATGTCTGCAGAGCTCATTAGTACCTTGATACCAAATGATTCAAAGCTGTCTTTGGCTTTAACTCAAGCTGCTGTCCTAAGCATGGTGACACAATAACAATTCAAAAAGCTTCACAGATGTATACTAAAAAATTATAGTCCTTCATTAATTACCAAAGTAAAAACTTGCTAAATAGAAGCCCATTTTAGAAAATAAAAAAGAAACAGACTGTTAAAACCAGATGGGAAATAGACTATAGGAGCCATTCATTACCTTTACATTTGCAACCAAGAGTGTGTATTGCCAGAACAGTTTGTTCATTTTTATAAGGAATTCTACGCCTATATCGTTGCATTCAGTTCTATTGAAAGTTCTTGGTAAAATCTCAAGCATTAAGTTGATTTTTTAAAAAAACAAAGTCAATCAAGGATAACCTAGGCAAAGACTTTGGTCAGCTTTATAGCAAGATAGCAATGGATTGCTAATTGTTGTCTATGTACATACAAATCTACACAGCTACTTGACTCACTGTTAAAGTTAATGCTAAAAGCTTTACAACACTGCACAGTAGCATTGCTTTCTTCCTCATCGTCTGCCTGTAAGAATCATACTCAAAGTTTAAACCTTTTTAGCCCATAGTGCAACTCTGAGCAAGGGGTAGTGGGTCTGAGGGGGCGAGGGGTGAGTGGGGCACAGGAGTGCTAGCAGTCCATTAGAAAAAAAAATGAAAACACTTGACTGCTACAGCTCTGGAAATTGAAAAATTTACCACCTAAGACTTTCCTTTATACCACAAAAATCCATGACATAAAGGACAGCTCCTTGGCCTCTTGACATAGCTTTGGTAATGAGACAGGCCAGAGGAATTATGTCCTAATTATGTGTTTTAAATTGAATTATTATTGAATTACTTTCTGATAACCTCTTAATTACATTCTCTACCTCAAAACCCCCATAAACTACTTTAAAAGCACTTTTTCTAATTTGCTTTTTTTACTTACATGGTGTCTCTAACAGACATCATTAAAAAATGAACTTAGAGTTGACTAAATAATTTTTGTAAATTACCTCTAGAACTGTATGTTGAGAAAGAGAATTGCGTTAAGTTCCTGTTGTACCATTAATTTCCTTTAAATATAAATTATTCATATGTTTTCACTGATGTATTCCTATATTTGGGAAGAAGAATAGACCTTGAATCTACTGAAGTCTACTGTGTGTCAAAAGTAAGCTACACAATACACTGATGAGAAGAAAATTAACAAATCTCTAAGCCTATAATATGCTATATCCCCAAGGTCTTCCATATACAGTTTTAGTCCATTTGGTTGGCCAGAATCATATTTTTCCTCCATGAAAGATTTTTTTTACATTCAGAAAATACTACAATGAACCTCGATATGTTTATTTCAACCATATGACTCGTACCCAAAGAGATATCAGCTAATGTAAGTCTAGTAACAGCTACTAAATCTGGAAGAATATGTGGGCCATTTGTCCCAAGTAAGTGTCTCTGAGACACTGAGAGGGTCTTGACTTGTTGTTCTTGATCTATCAATGTTCTTAAAACGTTATCATTAATATCTCTCTCTTGGCTTTTGCTGTTTGAATCTGTGTTCAGATTCAGGAAGTGACAGGGTCTAACAAAAAAAATACTTCCATTTCCCTCAATATAGGACATAAACCCCATAACTCTACTTGTAGATTTTCTTTTTTTTTCAAAAAGAGAGTTTCATGGGGAAATGCAAACTTATATATTTCTTCAGTCCAATACATTCAATTGCATAATTTTTATGTTTTCCCTATGAAAAAATTACTTAAACATTTCATGCTGATTTACTCTGGGGGAATCACAAATTTAACAAAGATAGCAAGATGGCCAAGCTAAGGTCTTGCATAATGCTAAGCATACTTAATTAACTGATTTCTGCTAAAACAAATTTTGAATGCTTTTTCTCCACCTCATTGTGGTGTATCCTTGTAGACACTGTCTGTTCACATGGATTTAGCCAGAACTACCATATCGGCCCAAATATAGGGTGACTTCAAATATAAGACCACCCTCATTTTTTAAAGGCTACATAGAAAAATCAGCAAAATTTACTATTAACTAAAAAAAAAATATCCTTTCTGGCACTTCTTAGACCCTCTTCTCCAGCTTCAGCCTCCAAAATCCTTCTTCCTCATGGTCAGCTTACCAGGCATGCTGCTGGATGTCTGCATAGCTGTTAATTCAGTGGCTTTTTAAGTGCAGGGCCTGGACCAACCACACCAGTTGTGCACGTCCACAGCTGGATCTGGACTTTGGCAGAGCACACGGGTGAGGAAGGGGGACAGATGGTCCAAGAAACATGGTAGACTACCAACTTTTCTTCAAAACCCTGAACTTATTGGGCCTGGGCTGCTGCCTGCACTACCCCTGCACCTGCTGCAATCTGGGAGATTCAGAAGGCTTATCACTTAAGTGGAGATTTAAAGGAGGCCAGACAGTAAACTCACGCCTTATCATTACAGGAGTAAGTTGCTGGGGGGCTTTTAGCCCTTAGTTTTGCCTTTCAAGCAAGCTTCATAGAAATGTAATACAGTAGCACTAAAAGCAGTATTTCTACATTTTGCAAAGCTCATGGGAAAGTCTTCCTTCTTTTACTCCCACCCCCCAAGAAATAATATATCTAAGCAAGTGTGGCTTTATATCACTCCACAAATCTGTCTCTTACAGATTTAAATTTTTAATCTTTCAGTTAAGTCTATGATAATTCTTTCATCAGTTATTGATTTGTTGTTTCCTTCATTTCCCTGCAGAGGTATGACTTTTGCTTAAATTTTCATAAATGCCATGGTCATATCCTAGCTAAGGGAATATGAAAACAATTGTGCACTTACTGCCAAATGTAATAGCTACCAAGATGAACAGACCTACAAAGAGTAAGCAGCTTGCAAAATTAAATCCTCCAACTTTGGAAATAACAGAAAGTCTGGACTGTGATATATTTACTTGAACATATAGAAACCTCATTGTACAGAAATATTTACCTCCAAATTACAGATGCCAACCAAACTTTGAAGATAAAACCAAGAGATTGGATATGATCCTCCCCATTCTCAGGATTCCCTGACTGTCTGTCAGGTATTCTGGTTATTGTGCCCTGCTTCTTTAGGATAACTGGCAGAAAATAGTAAAGTAGACACTAATTATTTTCCTAAGTAAACTGAATATCACTTCTTGTGACCAGAATTTGCTGAGAAATACACAATCAGAAGTGAGATAACTTCACCTATGGAATATAAAAATCAGTTGATTTCTGAGTGATATCTGTGATTCATAGAAAGCAATTCATTTTTTAGATAATGCTATTTGCATACAAAGGGGAAGCTGCTTTTCACCAAAAAAAGGGAGAAAGACTTCTTGTTCATGACCTCCCATAAAGATTCTGATCATGCCAAAGCCATTTCCTTTTACACATAGGTGGGACGATGCCTAGCAAATGGGGGGGGGCACTGGCAGGGGACATTTTAATCATGGTGTATGAACAATGTTAATGATTTCTCTGATAGTATCTCAGAAATTTAATGACTACAGTGTGGGCCGGAAATGAGCCATAATGAACAGCACTGAATCATTTCATCTTTAAATGCAGCAAGAACAAAGACTAATAATTATCCACAGCAGCTTAAATTGAGAAAACCACAAATGGATTTGCCATTTGAAAGTCAGGGAAAAGGTTAAGAGAAGTTGCAGCCAAAGGCTGAAAGAGTTAATTTAGGTCTCCAAATGTCAGACTCCTGCTTTCTAAGCACTGGCTCTGAGGTTTCTGATTCAAGTAGATGGCAGAAAAGCCAGCATGTTTCTATCAGACATTAGTGTTTATAGAAGCAATACAAACCAGGATTTTGTTAAATGTATATATTATGCCAGATCAAACTATAAATTGAAACATCTGTGTACAAGTTAATCTCAGATACAGCAAGGAGATTATTTGAATTGTGTGTTTCCTTTTGTGACCTTTTTAGATGTGGCTTTGTTTGAAAAGGGGAAGGGATAATTTTCTTAAGTTTTTATTCCTAAGCAACAATGCCAATAGCCCAGTATAACAGCAATATCTTTTAAAATCACCCAGCTGAATAGCAAAAATCCTTTAGTAATTTCCCAGTATTGTTATACAGGGAGCTCTAAAAAATAAACTATAGTCATATAAATAGAGGCATGCAGCTTTAAGCATGCTACAAGCCATTCATGACATAAGTATTCAATTAAAACTACTTTTATGAGCAATAATCACATTCTGAAAAAGCAAACATGGACAGTTTGCCAACATAGCCATGATGCCTGCAAAATTAACTTAAAAAAACCCAGGTAAACAAAGTTCAGTCTCTATGCTACTTAAATAAAAGGTTTTAAAACTCTTTTGCTCCTGCCTCCAGGACGCATGGGACAGGAAGAAGAATTAAGGATTATTTTTTTATTTTTTAAAAAATATGGTAATTACTTGCCTTTATGCATTCATATTATCATAAAACAATCTTGGCTTAACTGAAACTATGATTACAATAAACAAATTTCAGTTTGGGAAGTAATAGAACAGAACAGCAGTAGTTTTCAACAGTATAAATCTGTCTAACTGGCAACAGTATATCAGGTCAAAGAAGTAAGACAGAAACTTTTAGCTTTACAGGTCACTCCATATTTACTCATGAGTTGCAAGTAACTTAGGATAAAATTTTATGGTACCTACCTCTCTTCTAGAAGTATATAGAAGCCACTTTTTTTACACTGACAAAATATTTACAAAATAGCCAACAGTACCTCTTCCCCCATTCTCCTGACTCTCCTCTTTAATCTCTTTGTTTTGAATGCTATTTCATTCTCCACTCTTAACCCACTGCCTATTATGCAAACGCTGATTAGTTATCCTAATTTGTCATAAATAGAACAAAGTCAGGGCTGAAAAAGGTTCATGTCAAATGGAGAGGATGATCAATATTTTATGAGATGAACTGGGAGGGGTGATATTTGGAATTTCAAAAAATAATTTTCAGGATCACAGTATGAATGTATTTTACAATACCTTCAATATATGTACAATATAAACCAGAAGTAAGTCCTCTGAAATGCAGCTGTTTAAGAAGACCATGAAGGGCCATCTCCTCACCTGTTAAAAGGCATTTTCTAGTTTTTAACATCATACACTGCATGAGCTGTGGTATCACACCTGCCAGCAAAGCTACACTTGGCATTACTGTGCCATTTAATTAAGTTTTTTGAGGCCATTGACTGTTAGCACTGCATACTTTAGTGCATAGTGTTGAATAAAATGTTGACTAGATTTTATTTTATCCCTAAATTTATTTCATAAATTCTTCGCTGTTCAGAGGGCAACACATATGGAAACATAGTTTAAGGCACAAAAAAGCATACTAGATCAACTGGATCTTTAATGCTGACTTGAACAAAGTGGGGCATAATAATATCCCACTACCTTTCACTGTTCTGCGGTTGATTTGCACAGGAGGGTGATATACAGATTATCAGGATTATTTGAAGGAACGCTTTGCTTCTCACACCTGAAGGAATGGAGCATTAGAATCTATAATCTCTGTTAGAAGACTTTTTAGATTGTCAGATTTGGGGGGGGACATTTTTTAATTTCCAAGTGCTTGGAAAATTTACTTGGAAAGAGTGCAGGGGAGTTTACATACTTCTGGCTGAAGTTTCTCATATTGATTATGTTTTTCATTAGAAAAATAAAAAGTTCATCAAAAATATAGTTTTCACTGACAAAAATGGTTTCATTCCAAACTCAAAAGCATCTAATCTGAATTAGATCTAGCTGAATTAAATCAAACTTTATCCTTTCAAAATGACAACCTGAAATCTATTGTTTTCAATTCCTGTACCTTGCAGACAAAGTCAACAATTGCCTTGGCGTTATTTATATCAAATGAAGCTCCATATTCACAAATATTTGGAAAATATTACATGTTTTAGGAAAAGTTCTACTATCACTTAGCTTCACCCTCCCATTTTGTGTTGAAGAAAGTATCACCTTCGTATCACAGGAACATGGGGGAAGGGGAAAAACTGCGATCATCCACATTTTCTGTACAAATCTACCACTGAAAGTGAACCATTCAGAATCCTATACAAGCACTGAACTAAAAAAATTCTGGCAGTAGCTGAAAGACCACTAAGGCAATGAAAATTCAGGGAAACAAATAGCTCCATGATTCACTCCTTACTTGCAAAGAGACCTCTTATACAGTAGTTAACTATTGTGTAGTCTAACATATCTATGAGGTATCCTCTTGCACCTCTCCAAGGAAATGAACGTGCTTGAATACCTTTCAGAAGTGCCTGTACACCAATGCACATAGTATGGGAAACAAAGAGGAAGATTGAGACATCCGTGTGTAGTCACGGGGCTTTGATTTCATTGTGATTACGGACAAGGTGGGACAACTCATATGATTGTAATGTTGTCATAAATGGCTACAAGCTTTCAGGAAAGACAGGACAGAAAGATGTGGTGGTGGAGCTGTCCTTTATGTAAGAGAACACCTGGAATGCATGGAGCTCCACCTTGGGGAGCAAGTCAAGAGTTTATGAATGTCCTGGTTAGAACGGCTGGGACCAATTCATCCCTGGATGGGTGTAACCCAAAACTGTGTATTCTATAGCCTCCATGCCATTTCCCAAAAACTGCTGTCAGTAGAGGCCTGCAAGGTGGGAAGATGTTCCTGTACCCTTTTATGGAATTCCCCGCTCTGATATCCTTATATGGAATTCCCCGCTCTGATAAGAGGGACTGAGCATCCACATGCCCTTTTATGGAATTCCCTACTCTGAGGGAGGGACTGAGCACTCCTGCCTGAACTGGAGAGTATATAACTGGGAGTTTCAGAGCCTTGGGGCTCTCTCTCGTGGGACCCAGAGGAAGACAGCAGACCACCGCTGCTCCCAACCAGGCTGAGACCACCACCCTCAACTGGACTGCAATCACCACTTCTGACCAGACTGCAGCAGCTCTCCCACCAGCAGGTTTTATCCCCTCTCCCTTTGCTTTGGACTCGGGGGGTGGGCCAAGGTACACCACTTTTGTTCATACCCCAGGGTGCTGGGTTTGTACATTTGGGTTTTGTGGGTTAAAACCAATTGTCTGTCTGTATACTTGTACTTATTGCATTATTTTAATAAATTGTTATTCTGACTTATAAATCTCTCTTTTGAATTGAGTTCATTTTGCCTTGCTGGTTAACTTTTAAACCAGCACAATGAATTAGCATAAAAGCACAGACCAGCAACAGTGACGCTGAGTGGGTATTTGCTACAGGCCACCTGATCAGATGGAAGCAGATGAGGCCTTTTACAGACAACTGGAAGCACCCTTGCAGCCTCAGGCCCTGGTTCTTATGGGGGACTTCAACCACTCTGACATCTGCAGGAGAAGCAACACAGCAAAGCACAAACAATCCAGGAGGTTCCCGGGAAGCACTGACGATAACTTTCTGATGCATGTAGTGGAGGAACCAACAAGGAGTGATGTGCTGTTCTGTTCAACCTTATACTAACAAATAAGGAAAGCCTTGTTGGAGCTGTGAAGGATGCGGGCAGCCTTGGCTGCAGTGACCTCAGGGTTATGGAGTTCAGCATCCTGCGAGGAGGAAAGCAGGGTAATGAGTACCATCACAACCCCAGACTTCAGGAGAACTAACTTTGGCTTCTTTGGGGACATTCTTGGAAGAATCCCACTGTAATGTGCCCTAGAGGGGTCCAAGAGAACTAGTTAATATTCATGGATCACTTCCTCCAGGCTCAAGAATGGTGCATCCACATGTGCAAGAAGCTGAGCAAAAGGAGCAGCAGACCTGCATGGATCATGGAATATACTGAGTTGAAAGGGACCCGCCAAGATTGTCAAGTCCAGTTCCTGGCTCTGTACAGGACAGTCCCAAGAATCATACCATGCGCCTGACAGTATCATCCAAACACTTCTTGAACTCTGTCAGGCTTGGTGCTGTGACCAGTTCTCTGGGGAGCTTGTTCCAGTGTCCAACCACTCTCTGGCTGAAAAACATTTTCCTAATATCCAGACTAAAGCTCCCCCAACACACTTCATGCCATTCCCTCAGGTTCTATATCTGGTCACCAGAGAGAAGAGGTCAGTGCTGGCCCCTCTGCTTCCCCTTGTGAGGAAGCTGTAGACCATGATGAGGACTCCCTTGGTCTCCTCTTTTCTAGACTAAACAAATTATGATGATCAAGGAACTTCTGTGAAATCTCAAACATAAGCAGGAGATACTCATGAGGTGTAAGTAGTGACAGTCTGCCTGGATGAACATAGGGATGTTGTCAGAGTATGCAGAAATGCAATGAGGAGGGCCAAGGCCCATTTGGAATTAAATCTGGCTAAGTATATCAATAACAAGAAGAGCTGCTTTAAATACAACAAAAGGAATACTAGGGAAAATGTGGGTCCACTGCTGAGTGGAACATGGACCCTTGCAACAGAGGTTGTAGAGAAGGCAGAGTTATTGACTACCACACTTGCTTCAGTCTTCACTGCCAAGGCCAGCCCTCGGGAATCTCTGACCAGGGGACAAGGAAGAAGGTTTGGAGGAAGTAAGACTTCCTTGGGAGAGTAGGACTGGGTTAGAGATCACCTAGGCAAACCTAACATCTCCAAGTCTATGGGCCCTGATGGGATGCACCCACGAGTGCTGAGGAAACTGGTGGACATCATTGCTAGGCCACTCCTAATCATCTTTGAAAGGTCATGGTAGTCAGGAGAGGTGCTTGAGGACTGGAAGAAAGCCAAGGTCACCCCCAGTCTTCAAAAAGGGCAAGAAGAAGGACCAAAGGAACAACTGGCCAGTCAGCCTCACCTCAGTCCCTGGAAAGGTGATGGAATGGTTCATTCTAGAGGCCATTTCTAAGCACACAGAAGACAAGAAGATGATCAGGAGTAGTCAGCACGGATTCACCAAAGGGAAAATTTACTTGACCAACCTGATTGCCTTCAACAATGGATAGATGAGTGGATATTGTCTACCTGAAGTTCAGCAAGGCTTTTGACTCTGCCATGATATCCTCATAAGCAAGCTCAGGAAGTGTGGGTTGGATGAATCAGCAGTGGACTGAGAACTGGACGAACAGCAGGTCTCAGAGAGTTGCAATCAGCAGCACAGTGTCTACTTGGAGATCTGTAACTAGTGGTGTCCCTATGCCAGGACAGCATAACTCTTCTTTCTTTAAATATAGCTCAAGGACATACTTCTGATCCACTCCTCTCCCCCCATTTTCCTTTAGTCTTGAAATAAAGGAAATATCAATTCAATGTGACAGCACATCAGATGTTTCACAGGCATCTACCCTGTTGTTTTCCTACTCTTCACTTCAACTGTACTATTTCAGCATTTAAGACTAAACACACTCCTGTGACATGTAGGTGACCAGATGTCCTTCACTGACATAGTAGAGTTTTCACCCAATTCCCTTGGTCACTACCAGTCAATAGTGCTAATGAAAGACAAGTCAAGCCCATAGGTGGCAAAACCTTCTGGGGTCAAATCTATACCATGACAGAGAAATAGGAAATGAAAATTTCTTCTGAACAAAGATAGAGTACGGTATGCTAATAAAGATTTAGGGCTTGAGAAATAAGGTCAGTAGCTGGCAAAAAACCCAAAAGCAGTTACTGACCAGTAGCTCCCTCCACAGACATGTTTACTTCAAAGAATACATCTTTATATTGTTTCACTTAGTCCCTTTGAAAGGAAACCCACAAAATGGCTGCCTTTGAGAATAAAAGCATCCACATGGCAAGCTAAAATAAAACACGAAGTTTTACTGTCACTTCTTTTGCCAATGGCTTTAGTCTCTAACATGATTTGCAGCTGTATCATATAAATAACCTCAAGAGGCTCAGAATACTCCAGGGTCCATAGTGGCTAAAAGCAGAAGAGACAGCACAATCAAACTACAAACATTGCCCTAGAAGAACACAGCCATGAAAGCATAGGCAATGCTGGCTGAAGAAGGAATATAGCAAAGCATCGAAAACACACTACTCTCAACTCTCTCTGTTGAGAGATAGACAGGGTGGGAAGTATGAAGGCCATATTTGCCTGCACAAGGCATGGGGGAATGCAATAGCACATATTGGACCTATCTTCTCTCTATTGTAGGACAGTTTGTATTCCCCTGCTGCCATAATTTGCTCCAACTTCAAGCTGCATTTCAAATGAACTAGACTCCTGATAGGAACTAAAAAAAGAAAGAAAAATTCTCAGTCAAACTTTAATTTTAACTGTTTCTGGAATTTAAATAAATGTAATCATTCCCCCTCCTCTTCAAAATTAACATGTATTTCCTGCTTCTAAATAAAACAAGAAAGACAATTCCAAGAATACTATAAGCACGGTTTTACAGTGTGATCAGAAGAAGAAAAGGTCAGACACTTTACAAGAAAGTATGTTATGAAATTTCCAGTATGACTTTGCAAACTTTGTAGAACCCAAACATTTTGGAAAATGATCCAAACTTTTAATAATAATAATAATAATAATAATAATAATAATAATAATAATAATAAAGCAACAGTACTTAACCCTGTTTTGGGGCTTGAATAAGTACACTAGAGTATTCTAGAGAATATTAAGGAAGACAGAACCTGAGGATTCCCACTTTTGATCTTGAGTATGAATCAGATGATGTTTTTTTACCTTTTTATTATGGGTATTTCTGGTTTTTTTCAGGTGAATCTATAGACAAACAGCTTAGAGATTACTTGGCAGAGTATGAATTATTTTGCACATGCCCAGTTTTGTGACCTTACTTCAGCTGAACACTGTTTTGTGTGTATTGCTTTGCAGACAATGTCATTTCAGCATTTTTCAGCTTTTGGATATCAGAAAATCTACACTGCACAGGAGAGTGGAAGAAACAAGCAGAAAACCTCCAGTTTTTCATGTACACATTCAAAGTCCACATCTTGTACACTGACCTACGTGTGATTTCTCTCAGCTCTGGCTCTGTATTCTGCAAACAACTCCCATGATTGTTGCAATCCCAGTATTGGGACCGGGATATTGGAAGTGACTCTGTGCCCCAACCATCTTCGTTCCATACAGTTAAAAAAAAACCTGCATGCCCTCCTTTGCTGCCTTCTAAACACTGCAGGAGGGTGGAGAGCACATTGCCACCTTAGAGGTACCCTGTGTTTTCGACAATATAGTGGTTTTTTGTCTTGCTAGATTGGTTTGATAAAAATGCACAAATCTCTGAAGCTTACTGGGGTTGCACAGTTTGAAAGAGTCATATGACATGTACATCAAACATTGAGCAGGCAGAGGCACAACAACAGGTTACCATGGTGCAAGAAGAGAGGGGTATTACATGGTATTCATATGGAGGAGGGAATGGGGTGGGGAAATCATGTTTCATTACAAGTATGTTGTTCAGATTAGCCAAACTCAATGTCCTTCATTCAACTAATTACTTGTTGAACATTGTCTCATAAAATAAAGCACTCCTGCTTTATGTTTCTCTATTTATGATACAAATGAGGATAGCTGGAACTTTTGGGGGGGGGAAAGGAAAGAGATCTTAACCAAAATGTGACCTTAGCAGATGCAATCCAATCTGATTTCCACTACATTAGCCTACGGATGCTTATGCAACTGCATAGCACAGCAACTGAGAGACAAAACAATGGAAATTTTAAAGTTTTATTTATTGCTCGTTCTCAAAACATTCAATCGCCGTCATGCTTCAACTGCCAAATCTAAATTAGAGAGTTAAAGAAAAAAAGTATTCTTCAGGGGAACATTAGAGCTCTATAGAGAGGTGTGAGCTCAAGGAGATGGAGCATCTGGCTAGAGACCAACTCGCTATAAGTCCAGACCAAGTGGACCCATATGGATATCTTTTAGAAAACCGTAAGTGGTAACAAGTAGAAAAGTTTCGTCCCTTCAATGTTCAGCCTCCTTTTTTGGCATAAGTAATTAAACTGTACTTACTGCCATTAGCAAATTACAGAAACTTCTACCAGAATCTAAACAATTTTCACATAATCTAATCATTTCCTTATTTATTCATGTTTACCACAATTTCCCTCCTCTTTCAGATGGATTGCTATGTAATATTACAAAGCATAACAAAAGTTGATTTGCTACTAATTAAGTACACCAGAGCTGTATATTAAGCTCTTCTTCCAAAAACACAAGGAAAATCCATCAGATCTCAGCCTAAAGGTTTAATGCAATTAGTAAAGTAAAAGGTCAAAAAGAATACTACTGAAGTTTTTTCATGTCCTACATCTACAGATTGCTAGAAATTTACACTTTTGCTAACATATTAATTCTATACAATGTTCAGCAACTAAGTTCTAAATCTATGCTAGTGATCAATAATACATTTAAACTCTCTCACAAAAAAAATGGCACAAGCCACACATAATTTGCACAGCTTTGTTTTATTTCTATTTTCTTAGTATGGAACTCTGCACTGCTTCCTTTCTTTGCTGTTACCCAACTAGTGAACACAGGACATTGTTCAAGTTGTTAATACCGAAATCTCACTGAGTACCTTTTGGAAACCAGGATTTATCATATAAATATCCATTGTAGAGGAAATTGCTCATTTACTTTGGGTGTAAATTTTCTTTTTTCTCATCAAAACTTTGCAGAGGAAATAAATTTGGGAATCAAATTATGTAACACCATTACCTGCTCTCTGATCTGTCCCTCCTTCACATAAAATGAGAAGCAATCATGTTCATACTTCTTAAAAAAGTGTTTACTTAATTTAAAGGAAAAAAATATAAAGAGAATGAGACACAGATAGCTACCCCCCCCCCAAAAACATCCACCAACTAATCCCCTCTCTAGTGAATGTAAGAGGGCTTCACATCAAGAAATTCATATCTTTTTTCTTCTCTGCCACAAATTTTATATAATATTATAGTATTATTTACACATATGAATAAATATGTAAGTGTAAATTCTAAAAACATAACTGTACCTATTGTTCAAAGAGAAAACTGTATTTCACAGAAGTTGTTCGTCGCAAAGAATAATATTGTTGCATTTCAATTTTTCATGAATGTTAGTTAACTCATGGAAAAAAACACAGTGAAGACTAAGAATCTTTTACCAATGCTACCACATTAATGACACGATCTCACCCTAGAATCACGCCTAGCTTTTATCTTACATGTCCTCCCATCACAAGACATAAAAACCTCTAAACCGCCACATCGTCAATTAGTGTATCACCATAAATTAACTTCAACATGTTCTTTCTTATGTTAACTAAAATACCTTTTTACCTTTTGGGATGCACTAGTAAGTGAATTTCCTAATACCAAACAGTACATCACCCTCAGAACCAAATTGGAACCCATAATATTCCCTGGCAGATTAATGTTTAATCCATCAAATACCACAGTCGCCTAAACAGCATGCAGTAAAGATCTGTCTGTATGGTTAAGCTGGAAACAAACCCCTGAAGAAAGAAAAAAAATGAGATAGCCAGGAGAAGAAAACGGAGCAGGATGCAAACCCAGTGGAAGTTGGACTATGGTTCAGAATGAGGTACATTTTCCTCTCCTCCCCATAAAAGAGTGTTACTGATAAAAACATTGCACAGACATATGTAGTAGGATGAAGTACCAGTTATCATTTATGCATATAAAATTATTAAACCGTTCAGGCAAAAGGAAAGAAACAAAAATAGAACAAACAGGGCAACCCCCATGACACATCCTGACCACGATGGATGAACAATGAACTGAATACTTCCAGCTGGACAGAAGCGTCATCTCCGCACTATGTGATCTATTAGCAAAAAGCCAAGCATAGGTTTCTTGTTTCAGTCCAGAGTTAGACAGTCAACTCAACTCTTTGAGAAAGTGGTTTTCACAGGAAAGCAGATTTGAAAGTCTCAATTCAAATACAGTAAAAGCATAAAACAAAATGTAGAAAAACAGTTCAAAATCAATCACCACTTGACAGAGTTGTCATAACACACTCTCTTCATTTCCTTCATGACATGAACGGAGACACAGTTCTCTGCTGAATAGTTTTGATTCACTTGCATACTGCTTGCATTTTCTTTATCCAACAGAAAGGTATACTATAAAGTTGAGTGAAGTTTGGTATTTTTATTCCCCAACTGCTCTTTCTGCCAGTATTTTCATACTCCCTTGTTTTGCTTCAAGCTTCAGATGCAAGAAAACTTGAAAATATATGGTAAATCCCATGTTTTACTACATGAACAATCAAAATCAGTGATACTTGGCACAATTTTACCTCACAGAAGTTGAGCTGCTGGTTAAAATACTGACCAGATTGCAGACAAAAAAAAACCCACCATAAACCACAACCAAACAAAACCAAAAAACCCACACTGACATATAAAAAGTGCTAAGGAATGGCTAAATTATAGAGTTGATTATTTCATTTTAAACTATATACTTATATCAAACATATGTGTCAAAACAGTCAAGTGGGAAATCGTGAACAAACATCTAATCACTGAGAAAAAAGTAGCATGTCACATACTTTGTCTTTGAAATTTTCTACACTAACTGAATATAGTTTTTGGTTACTTAGCAATATGACCTCCCTTTGGAAGCTTTAAAAATTTGGGGTTTGAGTTCACAACCATGACCAAGGAAAAGGTGCTGTTAAATTTAAGAGTTATATAACTGCAGTCCAAAGTAATTTTTTTACTTTTTTTTTTTTACTTTTGTGCATACCATTCTAGATACCAAGTCACAGATAGATCTCGTGACTGCTCTTTGAAAAACGATGGCTTTCCTAAATTCTCTGTATTGGGAAGTTATACAAATTGCATAGCCAGTATTTGGGGAAGAAAAAATAGGACTGCACAGTGACATCAGTTTTTCAACTGATGATGAGTTACTGCACATCAGATGCTCCTCAATTAACCTTCTTACATGCTCTTGGCTACAATTAATGTGATGCAAACAACTTTTGTGTCAATGAGTAAGGCACATTATCTCACTCTCCATGCACTCAAAAAAAAAGCCCCCCAAAAAACCCTGTGCACACAGACTCGGGGTAGAACAGAAAACAATCTGTGTCAAACTCCTCAGAAGGGAAAGTGAGGCGCTGAGTACAACCACCAGTTCTGCTCTCACCACGAGCTGGGACAGCCACACTTCCCATATGGTGTTATACAATGGCATGATCAATATCAGAAATTCCCTCATATTTTGATGCTCTTTAATAACTGTCATCTGAATATCAACTAGGTAAAGTAAATTGGAATATTGGTTGCTGTCTGCACGTCAAAAGCAGAGAAATGGTGGAGAGAACTGCATCTTTTCGGAACTGTGGATTAAAAGTGTCCATTACAAGAGTAATATATTTTACTACAACCATTTCCCTCTTTTTTAATTTTTTCTTATTAATAGCAAGGATCATAGGGGTAACACGCTGTTTACAGGTCTTACACTGGGAAGCATTTGCCCCAAAGCATCTTTTCTCTGAGTGTATCAGCAACAGTATGGTCTAACTTTGAGAAACAGAACATTGTCATCTTCTATTGATTTCAGCAGGGACTGAGGATGCATTTTTCTCAAACTAGCTTTATTAGTTCACCTAACAAAACCTTTCCCTATAGAGTTCATCTCTGAAAGTGAAGTGCTCAGCCTCTTTTGGATGCCTTTGAACTACCTTAACTCGCTGGATACTTAGATGAAGTTTGCACAATTTTTTGCTCTTCCACAGACTACCTACCACCTGAATCTTCTAAACTTCAGGGACAAATCTATATGAAGAGGTATTTCTACCAAACATCTAGGACTGATAACAGTTCACATTTTCTCCTGTATGCCTTAACTTCTTGTTGATCCTTTTCTCCAGTTTGCCTAGAGACAGATAGTGTAACCTAGGACAGATACTCTCAAATGAGACACTAGCAGCAATGTGCAGCCACATAGGAGAACATGTATGGCTTCCACATGAAGTCTTATTCTTTCTGAAAAGATGAGGCTATAGTAATTTGTCTTAAAAAAAAATTATTCCAGGTTGATTAGCATATTGTACATTCTCATATTAAACAGTAAAGGGAAAAAAAATTCTGCTACAGCACCTATAAAGTCCTAATATCAAAAGGCAAATAGATTGATTTCATATAGATATATCTTTTATTTATATAGATATATATAGAGAGACATATATATATATATACACAAACTTTACATATATGCACACATACACATATATATATGTATATATGTGTAAGTATAATATATAAAAAAGTAAGCAGTGGCAATTGCTATTCCAGGATGAACATGGTAAAAAAATGAAATAACAACTTCCCAACAAAGATGCCTTTCTGTGGCTTTCACATTACCTAGATCCATCTGTCAAAGCATATTCTGCAATAGGTTGTGTAGCTGACACATCTGAAATTATGGCTCTGATTCAGGAAAGACTTAGTCCATCCCTGTGCAGTTAAACATTTAAGTATTTTAAGTACATGCTGAAAGTTCTGTTGAAGTTATGGACTTTCCCACTTTTCTTGAATGGAAAATGTTGACTTGAGTGAAGCCTACATGAACACATTTATTTTTGTGAATTAATGCCCTCCCTCATTTGAAAACAAGACCATGAATAACATGTAAGACTGGGGCTCAGTGACAACAATACAGCAAGTGTCAGAGGAAAAGGGAGAGATTTATCTTGATAATCTCCAGGAAAACCTGCATAACACTAACCAGTGCCAAAAGCGACAGATGCGGGACTTAAAGTGACATAAATGCAATAGAAATTAGAGAACTTTAAGGTACCAATACTTCAGCCTCCAAAATGTGACACATCGAATGCACGTTCACAGTGAAACTTGCAGTGCAGCTAAACAGATTTTATCTTTAAACTAGGTCAGGCAACAATAGTACCTGACCATGATGTATGGTGGTTCTATAATTTGTTTGATTAAAGATAGGAACTGATGTACATTAATCTTGCTTCCTCAAGCTGAAACACAAATAGTAAGGAGTGGGTAACCATCGCATCTCCAGCTGTGGGACTGTATTATATATGCCACCTATGTAAGGATCTGTCATCAGAGCAACACCTTCACATCTAAATTACACTACGTTGCAGTAATGAAGATTCACAAGTAACAAGTTTGACTTGAAAAAATATTTGAGTTACCTTTCAGGAGAAATATAGTACTTGTGAGGGAAAGGAAAAGGCCACAGCAAAAGAAGGTACATTACATGAAATGGAATCTGTGCCACAAAACTCTATCTGATGGGGAGTCACAACACAAGCAGTGGACCCTAAAATTTTTTTAGATTGCAGCCTTGGACCCACCCATTCCAAAGATGCCAGATTCAGCATGACATTACACCTCCAGTAGAAATCTCACAAGAAAGGAGAGAATGACGAAAATTCACACTGGTACCTGAAAAACTGACCTCTTCCTGAAAACAATAATTTAATTTAACATACATTTCATAAGAAAAAGAAAATTGAAAACATTAAATGAAAAGCACAGGTCTGTTTCCTATCTCTTTATTTCCAACCACAGAAAAAAAACAAACAAAACCAAATTATGAGAATCATAAATTAAACTATAAGTAAATCCTGCTCATAAATTTACTTTTAGTCAAATATGAAGCAGCTTCAGTGTTTGTCAAAGAAAGGAAACTTCCTTTGTTCAATAACTTCCAAAATTCTGCTAATGAAATTTTAGCATTCATCAATGTGAATTCTTATCTTTCAAATATACTACTAAGACAGTTCCTGGTTAGTAATTAGTGAGATCATATGTAGGGGTCTATACAGATTTAAAAAAAAGAAATGCCCAAGAGTGATGCAACAAGACAGACAATTTCAAGTCTAGAAGACAATGATGGAGCCCTGTGTCCTTTCATGGGCATTTTGTCATCCCAATCTATATGCCCATCTGTAGGTTAGATTCTGCTCACAGCAGCATCAGAAGAGCAGGAATATTTTCAAACAGTCAGCTTTGAACAGGCTGCTTCAGAAGCAAATTCAGGGGAAGAAGTTGAGGAAGATGCTTCACTAGAGAGTCTGTAGTTTACATTTTGCTTCACACCTGGCCTACTCAAAATATGCTAAAGCCAGAACCAAGCACTGCTTTCTCCCTTTGTTTTTATCTCATGCACGATAGACCATCAAGTCTGACAAAGTTAGCTAAAACCAGAGAAAGTGGCAATAATACCCAGGTCCCAGCTTCAATGTCCAACAGGAACCTAACAATGAGAAATGCAAAACAGGGCTCTGCTTTGCTGCTCTGTCATGGGAAGGCTACAGGCACAGCAGCAGAAAGGTTGCCAGAAGGAAAAGGAGAAACTGGACTGAATTTCTGCCAGCCAGTATACCCTCTTATGGCAATTCTTCTGAAAGGCAAGAGGGTACAGCATCAACAGAAAGCCTCTTGGTGCCCTCATGATTCAGTGGGATTAAACAGCTCCTACAATGTGTGGCAGTTCTCTCTACTTCCATTTGCCAAAGCCATTCTCTATATGACTAGTGCAGCTAAGGGTAGTCTCTCATTCTGTATACTGGTACAGAATGTTGTAAGGGATGGAGGCTGCAATTCTGCCATTGTGAACTCTGAGTAAAGGCTACATTAAAATACCAACACCTCTACTAGAAATTTTACTGTAGCTCCTCCATGCCAATTACATAATGCAAACGTATGTTTTGAACTTTGCGGCCTGGGGAAAGAGGAGAAAAAAATTAATTTCTAAATAGCTGTGTTTTCCAATTCTTCTACCAACCAACTTGTTCTCCAAGCCTGGCTCTGTTACAGCAGTCATCATGTTACAGTCACTAGGAGTATGCCTAAGTATACATATGTACACCTAAGCATACACATGTACATACATGTTTGAATGCATGCACACACACTGAAGTTAAAATACATGTGTAAATTTCATTCTGTATTTACTCATTTGCTGTAAGCACCACTGCTAATGGAAAATAGACCGTCTCCTTTTTAAGGGAATGATTAGGACCACATGTTTCACTAACTCTTATGTTGAAGTCCTTGCTGATACTTTTGAAACGAAATTACTAACAGCATAAAAAACTTATTTCCCTAGTGAAAACCACTGGCTACTAACTTAGTGAATATGAATACATTTGTCCCTAAACATGCAAGTAATCATCATATAAAACCAGAGGCCTAAAATAAATAGGTATGGGGCAGATGAGAGCAAGGTTCATATGCAATAGTAACATATTCTATAAATGAATGACTTTGTTTATCTGAGAAACTCAGTATTACATCACTTTTCCTAAAGAGAATATAAACAGCACATTTTTGAAGAAACAGTTACTTAATGTGCAACTTGTCACCACTATCAGCTTTAACATAATAAAATACATGTGGAAAATCCCTTGAAGCAAACCTTCTGCAAAGCAGATCCTTCCCTAGTCTGGGTCAGAGGGTGTGTATGTCTATGAAGGAAATGCTATCTCTCTCTCTTTCACACACCCACTCACTGTAGGTCATACAGCAGAGCTCACTGTTGTGATGTATCTGCTGTATGCATGGCATCAGCTCCTTGAGGTAAAGAAATTACCATTGTTTCTTGGGGAGCATCTGTGCCTTGTAAAGAAAACCAACAAATCACACTTCAACATATTAAATAGCAGCACTCATTGAGATTTCAGCCAAGGATCCCTAAAGTACTTTGCAGACAATGAATAAAGCATGTTTCAGCAAGATAAATATTACTCTCCATATTTTGTAAACATGGAAAACACAGCACTAACTAGTCAAATAACTTAACCAAGGTTACTCTGAAAAAAACATAGAAGTGACAAGTATTATAACCAAGCTCCAGACTCTACTTTGGGAACCACCAGACTTCAATCCTTATGTTTGGATAGAAGTTTGTATAACCTGTTTTGCCAAGGAATAAACATCTCTGGGTGATAAAGCCCCTCATTTCTCTTTGACTCAATGTGCAATATTGGTACTAATACGTCAGGGGTAGGTAAACCAGAGAAATTTGCTCCAGATGCCATATTATTATTTTCCAGTAAATGTAGGAGTTTAGGCACCTAGGTAATTGCTGTGTAGAACACTGAAGAACCCCTCTTGTGCTAATGACATTTTCTATAGCTAAGCGAACATCAGCCTAGCCTGATAAATATCTTCTAGCATAGCTTTGTAAAAAAGATTTTGACAACACAACTTTTACGCAATAGCTTTGTCCTGTGAGCAAAGGTTGATAATTTTTTCAAAATCTGAGATGCAGAAGTAGCAAAAATTAATGAGAAGGCAATCACTATATCCTTATTTCTTGTAACTTCATAGCCCTGAAATCAGATCTCTGGATAAAGAACACTGTCTTTAAGCCATTCTAGTATTTTATTCTTTATGGTATCACAAATCTTGAAACTGTTCAGATTATTCCAGGCCACTCTATTTGTTCTCAAAGGTTATGACAGAAATAGAATAATCTGTTCCATTTCTTTAATAAAAAAAATTATATAGCTGAATAGTAAAAGCAATAGAGAAAACAGATGAGGAGGTATACAGATATGTAAATTTCCCATTTATATATGGCAAATAAGTAATTTAATGCCATTACAGAATTATTGTTGCATTCTGAGTTGACATTTATTATACAGTAGAATCTCTCACAAAATCACTGGAAAAAGAGAATTATAGGTGAGCAGCAGCAATGGGTTAATAAAACGGTACACTATTAGATAAAGCTTTTACAGGTTTGCATCTGAAAGTCATAACATAACCTTTTATTTCATGTGTCACTGTGACAAGGCACAGTTCTTGAAATTGCAAGATGTTAAACAGATGTACTGTACAGCCTTCCAGATTTAAATCATGAGAACTGCATTTGCAGCCTGTGTGTTGTATCCCCATTTTTTTCCCCTTATCAGCTCTGGATGCCTTAAATAAAACCGTCTGTTTTAAGCACCTTTTTTTCCTTTAACTTTTTTTTTTCTAATACAGTGGACCCTAAAAATCACTTCCTCCCTCCTTTCTTTTCTATTTTTTTTTCTTCAGACTAAAAAAAGTTACTTAGAAATATATCTCTTGGGCAGGGAAATCTCTCTTTCTCCTTATTCTGCAGGTGCTGGAAAACTGATCCAACTTCTTACTGTAAAAAAGCCATCCACTGCAGAAACAGGCAGGAGTGATACCAGTAAAAAAGAAAAAACAAAAACAGATCTGCTGAAATTGCAGCTTGAACATGCTTCTAAACTACTGAAATATTGATAGTCCTCTACCTTCTCTGTTTCAACTGTTGTTTGCACTCTGACCAATCTCTACTAAGAAATGTTTGCATAGTCATACAATTTAATTTTCATGCCTACTCAGATGCCATCACTTGTGTCTTTGAAACAATGAATGCACTCATACTTTAAGTACTTTGTTAGAGTAATTTAGACCATCAGGGACCTCTTGCAGTCCTCTGGTCCAAAGTCCTTGCCAAGCAGAGGCTGATCAGGGTCTTGTTCAGTCACTTATTGACTCTCTCTAAGGATGAGGATTTCACAGCATCTCTGATCTAAAGCCTAAGTCGCACCACCACTGCAGAATTTTTCTGCCTTATATTCAATCAGAATTTTCTTTGCTGAAACTTGTGTCCGTTGCCTGCTATTATGTCAATCTGCACTTCTGGGGCATGCATTAGTATTTCTCACAAGGGCACACTGTTGACTCTTGTTCAGCTTACTGCCTATGAAGATCTTTGGGTCTTTATCTGTAAAGCTGCATACTATCCAATCAATCCATAAGCTGTAGTGCTGCTTGGGGCTATTGTGACTCAGGTGCAGGATCCCATATTTGCTTTTCTTGGACTTCAGGAGGTTCCTGCTAGCCCATATATCCAACCTCTGAATGGCAGTTCTACACTCCAGCATACCAACTACTCTCCCTGGTTTGGTGTCACTTGCAAACTCATCAAGGTTCACTCACCCCCCTGTCCAAGTCAATAATGAGAAGTTTAAATAGTATTGGCCCCAGTAAGTACCCCATGGAAACAGATGGTATTTTACGTACCATTGGGTATACAAGGGCTGAACTCACAAACTGTATTGTATGTTCCATGCAACACTGTATGAAATAAATGAAGTTTCCAATTAATAAATATATGTAAATTCACTAAATTGGACAAATAATTTTGTGGTAGTCAGCACAATACATTGACTAGAATTTTCACTATATCATAATGGCATTTACGCATTTTTTGCATTGGTGTGTATCCTTTAATTACCTTTGCTGGTATTGTTCCTAGGTATTCAGTGCTACAGAGAAATGTGGCATGTAAATAAATAGGGGAAGCACACTCCTTGATCCAAAGAATTCTTTACATTCTCAATAAAATACACTAGACAACAAGACAGTGTATCATCCACCACATCAGAGAATTGAATGAATGCATCTAGATATTAAAATTGCAATTTTTTGTGAAAAACACATATATATATATAAAAGAAAAAGGCCCAAAGAATTTGCATTGCAAATAGCATATCAGAAACAGACAGTACTTCCAGTAGAGGGAAAGAAAGACTAGGCATATATGGATGAACAACATAGCAAACAATTCTGAAAAAAAAGCAAACCAGCAACACCACCTAGCTTTTCATCCGTGCAGAACGCAGACAAATCATTTGAGGCAGGCAGTTAAACAGAAACAAAAATATCAAAAGAAAACTTTTTATGCCGGAAAAATGTATGAAATTCAATAAAGAAACGGAAACTATTAAACATTGTTAAGTGTACACTTAGTACAAGGTAAAAAAAGCATGAGTAATCATGCTGCTGTGAATGCAACATCGCTTGAGAAGCATGCCGGTTGATTAACTGGGGTCAGAAATGCTCAGCACCTTTCAGTTTCAACTTCCTGGAGCCATTTAAGTGTAGGAAAAGTCCAAAGGAAGCGCAAGCAGGTGAAGATTCCATCTTGTTTTGAAAAAAAGCATATATAAATTGTTTTTATTGCAGCTATCTCTGTCTTGTTATTTATCTATTTAGAAACAAGAAAATATATTCCAAAGCCCTGCCATGCTAAACTGCTCATAAAACACTCCTTGCAGAAATATCTGATTCTCAGGTGTTTGGAAGCAATAAAATGCACAAATCAACAGACAACTCTTGTCCCTGTGCGCAAAGCTGTGAAGCTCGCCACACTGCTGAAGCTCTAAATCATCAACTTACTTGAGACAACCAACTTCAACCCATCTGTGAAGAACTTTCTGCTTCAAAAAGAATATAAATTAAATAATAATTTTCCTATTCTGCCTTCTGCTGTTACTCATCACTAGGCTTACCCTGATTTATGGCAGTATAAAACAGCATCAATTTAAAAAAAAAATAGAGAAGCGTTTTCAAATGTGTAACATTTAACTGAGTTTAAGTCAGCTGTAAAAAGAAAAAATATTTCAACTGTTTCAAAAGTACATATTACTTCCACAATACAAAAAGGGGGATTATGAAGTCAGGTTTTCCAACTGAAAGTCAAGTTTTCATTTAAAATTTGTGTTTTAAAAGTAGATTTTATAAAAAAATCTAGAATTCGGCACAAATCCTCCAAAGAGTATGGAAAGTCAGAACAGTTCTGAATATATTTGGGGCAATAAGTAAGCAATATTTTATTAAAAAGATGAACTTTACATTTGGCATGGAGTTACTTCTAAAGTTTCTAAACACCAAAGCTGGATGAATAATTACTAGCCAGTCTCAGATCTCCTCAGTGTGAAGAAGAAAAGATCTCTGTTTGGACTGCTTGAGATGTTCTAACTGAACCAAAGACAATTATGTATGTGTCTCTGTCATAAACCACTTCCAGACTTCTTTGATAGACCATCTTCCTGCTACACTTTTCCAAAGTAGCTGGTGCGGATCTTGCAGTTTTCAGCTGTTTGGTAGGCAGCTCATTGGATCAGAAAAATCAGTGAGTTGGATTAATTTAACCTCAGTACTGACATCATTCTCTTCAGGGGGAAAAAAAATCCCAACTTAACAGTATCACAATCATAATAGAGTATCATAACATATTCCAGTGATAATCCTTCTGAGTGAAGGGAAGCATTTATTCAGCTCTCACTTCTGATCCAGCATACAGTATATTAAAAATAAATAAATAAATAAATAAATAAAATAAAATCTTTATCACCTCTTTACTCTGTTCACATTTAAACTTTTGACAATATTTAAATTAGTCAGTGAATTTGACAAAAATTACAAATAATTTTATCTGTAGCAGAACCACATTTCTAGCGAATGATTCACCAAAAGTGTTAGCCCCATTCTTTGTAGCATAATTGTTGTATGAAAAAGCAAAAGCTAAAGACAGAATACAAAAAAAAAAAACCAAAACAAAAACAAAATGGTTTTTAAGCTATGTTTTCTTAACAGGAGCAAGAGTCAGGCCCATACATCAGTTTTTCAAGAAAGCAGTGAAGAAGTGTTTATCTGTCAAATACTTCTCTGCTAGGAAAAGTACATATCAGCATGAGGCTACACACATTAGGAAAAATTATTTGCTTTGGTAACAGAAAACAATTATTAGGCCCGCAAACATACTTAGTATTTTACTTTCCTGAGAACAGCTGGAATGACTCCAATACAGGAGAGTGAAAAGGGAGGCCTTCACCATTTAACTGAACCAACTAAAACATGCAGCCACTAAACAGAGAAAACATGATGTCTATTATCAGCTACAGCAATCTCCCTATGTATACTTTTTTTTACTTTCTAAAACCCCTTTGGAGACTTCAAGCAAATGCTAAAATTAAACATGAAACAGGATTTTGGGACATAATATCTTTGAGGAGATCATAACTTACTTCGCAAGCATAGAAAAAAAATGGAGGTTTTCTAGGCAAGAACAAATTTCACATTTTCTTTATTCTCTTTCGTCATTCCTAATCCATTTAAATCAAGCTGTAATGTACTTTACATGCAATTTTTGACTCAGAACTTCAGGCAAATGCGATGTTTTCTAAGTAACCACATAAAGCAGCAGGAAAGATTCCTCTGTAACAAGACTATGTTCTCTTATTCTATAATTCGTGAAATAATTCCTAATTACACTCTCTATATATATGAATTTCAAGCCTTTAATTGCTATGTATAGATTGTGTACTTTGGTATAACATCCATTTCTTCCCATTTAATTGGATAATGTGTACAAAATGCAGTAAAAAACATTCCTGACACAAATCTAGGAAAAATACTTCATTTTAAAAACCTAAAATCTATTTAAGACTTCTTAGTTGCTTCTGTAGCCACCTGCTGAGAAGTCAAGACTGAGTAATTAGCACTAAAGTCTCCACATCCCTCCAATAAAACAGTAGCCTCTACAAATTAATTTGTGATCTAATGTTAAATACTCACGTTGAAGTTTACTTCTACCCACCCAAAGGCTGATCTACCCATCGGCAGTTTCATCCAAAAAAAAAAAAGAAGCAGTGAATTAACAAACCAAACCCCTCGCTATCTAATGTACTTTGTTGTCTTTTTAACATCCACACGGCTTGGAAAGTGATATTTTATATTAATTTTTAATTCAGGATATAGCCAAATACAAACCATATTCATACCTAAATAAATATCATTTCAGTTTCACCCATCACGCTACTGACTTCTGAGATTATTTAGATGGTCAGTTAGACAGCTACACCATTTAAGACTGCAGCACTGGTTTTTGCTCCTTTGATTTGACAGAGGTCAAACTGATGCAAAGGCAATAATCGCAAAGAGAGTACAACTACAATGTAATGAATGCTTTTGTCTTTACTTTTGAGGCAGCTGAAGGTTTGTAACCACAGAATTTGGTATGTTCAAAACAAAAATTCACTTTAAAAAGCCAAGAAATTTTAAAAAGTGCTTTGTATTGTGAAATGACAGTAACACTTCTTTCTACATCCTCTCCTAGATGACTTGTAAATATATAAACTATCTCCATATGCTTTTATTTCATGTTTATTTTTCCATCATTCATCTACAAAATGGAGTAAAATATACACAGTGAGTGTGTTTGTATTTTCCTCCAAAATAAGGAAAATACATAGATTGAAAAGTCTTGTACAATAGCAAACATGTCAAAAGAACCCGTAATTTGCTTTTATTTCTAAAACCTACTTCTAATAAAGGATAGAGTTAAATATCTACTTGATTAGCAATTGTCCTGGTCTTGCTGTGCCTTTAATTTCAATTATAATAGCTGTTTGGCCGAGAATAATTGTCATTTTTTTAGATTCTGAAAGGACAGATTCAGAGGATAAAGACATGAAAGCATGTTATTGAAATTCCAAATATTTTGAAATTTCACTGTGGAGACACTGAATGTCACCTTCCTTTAATAACTCACATTTATAACTGACGCTAGCTTTAGCAGCGTATTTACTGATGTTAGGACTTAAGACAGAGAAAAAAGACAATTAAAGAACAATCTGTATGAAGAACATATATTCTGTGTTTCAAAATATATGACTTACAAAATCCTCAAGTATACATTTCTATTAAATGCATATTCTTACACCCTAAGAATAAGATGTAACACAGAAAAACCCAACAAGTTCTTACAATCAAGAGGGCTCACCATGCAAAGTATCACTCTTTTAAAATATATAATTTTAGGGCAGAGAGGAAGCCATACCAGAATATTGCATCTTAATTTTCCACTAGTATATTCAATGCAATAGGATAAGTTGGGTATAAATACGACATCCAGAAAAAAACACATTGTACAAACACAGATTCCAGATTTAATATTAGATTCACAAGGGAAATGTCAAAAACAAAGAGTCAACAGTTAGAAAAATACATAAAGATAAAAAGCCATGCCATGAAAGTAGTAGGAATACAGCATCTGTACACTGTCAACACTTCTCAGTATCAAGGTACATAGAAGAAGAAAAAATGGACAGTGCAATTTGCTACTGCAGTTTTCAAAATGAACAAATCACATATCCCAAACCAGCTCAGTAAAGTCATAGAAAGATGGCTGATTCCTAAGCCCTTTAAATCCCAGGGACCATCACAACATAAGAATTGGGGGGGTCGGGGGGAAAGAGAGAGGTGGTGTTTGCACACTCAAGTTGTCAGTAAATATTCTTCTCTTCTGACTTCACAATTTTTCACAGGTATTGGGAAGAAGAGGGAGATTTTTACAAAATCTGTTATTACATAATTGATTTAAAGAGTTTCTCTAAATATTAAAGCTTGTATCTTGATGATTGGCACAGAGACCAACTGTTTTAGAGAAATGAGCAGTCTTGAGGACTTCTACAGGACGTAGAGAAATCCTAACTTCCCTCTTTCTCATTTGTGAACCTGTGCAAATACAGTATCTGAAAGAACAAGATGTGCAGATACAAAATGGTGTTTCTGCTCATGTCTACTTTGGGTGTGACCTGAGGACTGCAGGAAGATGCATTTCAGTTGCCCGCTCCATGTCAAGGAAGCAGACTACATTTAGCAGAAGCTTCTCTCCAAAACCCAGCTCATGGAAATAGCAACCCATCAAACTGGCCCTTACAGGTTCTTAGCCTGAGTCCCAAGACTCCCAAGACTCCTAGATCACCAATCCATACAGTTCATCACAGATGATGAGTATAATGTTTGCAACATTGGTAGCAAAACAATAAGGAGGAACTGTTAGAAGCTTTTGTTTTTAAAGGGGATTTTTTTTAACTTCTTGGCTTTTCTCAGAAATTAAACTGGTATCCACAGTGTAAATACCATCTTCTTGGCATCTCAATTTATCCTTTTGTCCTTCTCATGCCATTTGTAAACTTGGCTCCAAACTCCTGAATTCTCCTTGTCTTCTCTCACATGTGAGTCAGGATGACCATATTTAATACTACCATTAATCACCTTTGACAAAGTACCTTCACATTGAAGTGAATCTTTCATTTATTTTAATAGGTCATTACAGGCATACATAAAAATATAAATAAATTTTCTTCTTCTGTGAGTTAGGAGGTGTTTCTGGTGTAATTCTAAACAATTAAAATTTGGTTGTGTCATCCCAAAGGTCTGCCTGTAAATCTGATCAAAATCTGGCTTTTTGTTGTTTGGGTTTTTTTAATGAACAATAAGCCTAGATTACTTTTCAGGGCTTTAAAGAAACTTTGAAAAACATCCCAGATCAAGAACAACATTAATCAAGATTTATATGTAATTCAATAGAGGGTTTACTCTTAAAACATATACTACAAAATTACACATTTTTTGATGTAAATTGTTATAATTAAATGGTATGGTTGCTAATTAGCCAACTGAAATTGTGTGAGAGAAATTTCAACATGTGGCTGGTTGCTCAGAGTGTTGACATCCAAATGCTATAGGCAGTTGTAAACTTAGGATAAGTTCTTTAAAACAATGCTTATGTTCTTGGCCTCACTGGCAATGCACAGTGAGGAAATATTTCCTGCTTCTTCACAAACTGTCTACTTGAATCATACTATAAACCTACATGAAACCATTCAGCAATGAGAAAGAAAATGGCAATGACAGAGAAAGCTTACCTGACTAATTAATGCCTTTTTGTGGTGGTTGGAAATGTAGATCTTCAAATACCCACTCCTACTCAGCCTACATACTTGTCTTTTCATGGCTCAAATATTCTTCCTTGTTAGTAAGAGTCATAAAGCTAAAACAGTATATTTTTTTAAATGTTATTGCATAACTAGAATGTAAAATGAACATGTCAGCATTCATATGAAAATATCACCTTTTTTATCAGCAGTGAGTGGGACTCCAACATGAACTTAAGCTGAAGACTGCAGGAAATCTTGTAATTTCAGGATAAGAGGCCAGGGTCATGACTTGAGCCAAGATTTTTAAATGAAGTTGAACACTCAGGTAAAGCATCTGAAGACCAAATGATAACTTAATGATTTGCAGTTTCTGTTTTTGTTGTTGGATTTTCCATTTTATTTTCTCCCTTGCTGGAATACATGTATCATCATCTGTAGCTACTATCATTTGAGAAATTCAAAAGTGCAAGATATCTATTCTCCAGAAGATCATTAGTATTTTCATGCCTACAAAACTTAATTCACACAACAAAGCTTCACCACACTACTTATAAATAAATTTGTTTGTAATCAATATAAGTGATAAAGACCAATGATAAAATCTAGTCCTTATGGTCTGTGAGAAAGAAAAAAAAACATCCAGACTATATTCATATGAACTCCAAGAAAACTAGGTGGCAATTAATTTTGAAAACATAAAAATACAGTAAGAAACTTTAAAAGCAACCCTTTGTTCAAGGAAGTTATACACTGAAGCATGTCTAAAATTTAGTCTGAAATCCCAGTATTTATTAGTGATTCTACTACAAATTTGCTTAGTAAATGAAGCCACAACTACGTAAGAAAAATATTTTAAAACAATGGTGTTTTCTTACTGATTTGATATACTTGAGTTGGACAACCAGCAGGCATAAATAGTCTCACAATTTACATACTATGGGGAAAGCGAAGAACACCTATTTAAATTCACCATTATTTTGTGACGATGATTCAGTGAATGCTCAGATTAAAAAAAAAAATAAAACCAACTTCTAAGGAATCAATTATTTTAGCATGTAAACTCTCTTCGTGCTGAGAGAGACATATTGATGAGAGACATATTTCCCTCTTTCCTATATATGTAACAGACTTAACACTCCTCAAACTTTAGATAAATGCAACAAACAGGTTAATTAAAAACTCTCTTTTGACCCCACAGTTACACAGTTTATACAAACAGAAAGAAGAGCTGGGCTCACGCTCTGTAAGGGATTTCTCAGAACTTACATATCATCTAGCTCAGTACATCTTAAAGTATATGGCCTTATCCTGAGTATACTCTGGTAAAGTGAGACACCAAACATAAATTCTTTGAAACCAACTGATGCCACTTTGATGAGCTGCAAGGTTAGAGAACCAGTGTGCATCTCCTGCAAGTACAGAAACTAATACAAGAGTTTGAGGCACAAGGGATGTGCATCATAGACTCTTAACACTGAGGCCTAACAAAGACTGTGAAGTTTCAAAAATAGCTCGTTGCTTCATATTTGAGTATGGCTTTTTGATATGTCTCTTTTAGGAGGAAATGCTTAAAAAGGCTACGTGACTCTTCATGCCTTTGAACAGCCATGACTGCAATGTAATTTTTAAACACAATTTAGTACTTTGTTAGGTCCCTTTTTTGAGAACTTAATATTCTTCGTAACCAACAAAACTTAGATCCCTCTTTTCTCCGTGCAAATAGTATTACCCAAAGACATACTATTCATATATCTACACATTTAAAAGAAATTAAAAGAGAACAGTAAAAATGCTGCTACCAAGCATCATTTTCTTGCTTGCACAAAAGAAACACAGTGCAATCTAAGTGCGTGGTTATTTCCTGTCAAGCTTCTTCCTCATTTGGTAAAAATATTCAAAAGTGGTTTTATTTCTCATAAGGTATTGCTCTAGGTCTTATTTTAATATACATCACTCAATTCACATGATAAAAAAAAGTTAATTTCTCAAATTCTCTGGTGCTCTCACATTATAAGGTATACTTTCCAGAAGCATAACTACTATGTCTTTACGACACTGCTTATCAGAGTCACAATTTCATGGTTAAGAGACCAAAATATAGAGAAAATTAAGGATAAAACCACTATGTTAGGCTTTTCAGCTATTTTAACAATATTACATTTTTAAGTGCTCAAGCAATACTTTAAACAGTTTCATTAACATCCACGAGAACTCAGCACTGCTGCATATTTTGCATATGGTATCATTAGGCAGATACTCAAAACATGAGGCGTACAAATGTAATGACCACCTTTTAATATTCTGATTGAAGTGACTTATCCAAAACCATGTGTGAACTGTGTGGCAGATGCAGGAAGAGATTCCTGTCTGGCATTCAACTTCTATAAAAATGAAGCCATACTTCTGGAACTTCTTATGTCTTTCACTACTCTTCCTACTTGGAATCAAATGAATTAAGAATTTGACAGACAATAACTTGGTTAAAAAAACAAACTAAACACCCTCCTACTGATCAGTCAAGTCTATCCTGTATGCTTCAGGAAGAGGGTACAGCAGAAAGACATAACCTGATTTAAAAATATCACAATGTATATGAATTAGAGGTTCTCCTACAGTAAAGAAAGTTGTTGGTGAGTTCTTGTGTCGGTGTTGTTCTTATTTATTGTGGCATTTTTAGAAATCAAAATTCAAGCATTGGAAAAACCTAACCAATTCTAGCTAATATAGTTAAACAATTTCTAATCTAGGTCTTGAGCAAAGCTGACACCTTTGGGCTCACAAAACACATATAAAGGACTAGAAATGTGGCAGCAAATGAAAGCATATCTTTTGCATGCACCATGTGGGGTTCCAGTCCTTTACTCATAGCCAGCTTCTTTCTACTACCCTTAAAAATACGGGGCAGAAAAGAGCACATCTAAGACACTGCCGTCAGCTTTCCACTCAAGTCTCTAAAACAGAGCAGTAGAGCTCCCAGATAAAAAACTAGTTGTAAGAGTATGTTGATAAGGTAAAAAACACATTTCTTGAAACTTGGTCTCCCCATGAGTCGGTCATTTTACCAGAAATGTTTCCCATGTACTTGAGACTTAAGCAGACAACCAGCACTGGAAATTTTAGATCAAACTCTATAAAGTTAAAGGCAGGTGAAAACAAAACCTCATAATAGAAATTGTTAAGCTACTGCCTCAATCATTATTTTTCTTGCCTATGTCAATAGTTTTATAGTAAATGTGTGTACAAACAAAATCCTGTCATTAATATAAATATACATTTTTATTTAGAACTCCACGATATTTCAAGACTAGTCGACTATAAGCTCTCTACTAGTCATTGTAAGAGAGGCAGGCCACACAAAAACATAGCACAGTAACGGACCAGACCTCACTGCAGCCAAAATTTAAAACACACCTCCTGTTACAATATTCCTCATACTAAAATACAAGTGATGTCTCGTTTTGAACCATTCCTATGACATCTGGATATAGAACTGCCTCATAACACATATAAAGCCTGCATAATTTTGTATATGTGAAAATCACATACTACAAACAGTCTTGGAACTGGATTTTCCATTTCACTTCTTCAAACTATGTTCCATTTCTTAATCCTTTCTGCTTTAGAACAGAATCTACTTTTATATAAATTTCCCACAGACCAAAAGCTTGAAAACATTTGTAATTTAGTATAAAAGAGCTACTCTTGACAAAATTAAAGGGTTGGGTATGGCTGGTGGTGTGCAGTTTTTTCATTGCATAGATTTTAAAAATTGAAGTAAAAAGTTGGCTTTAAACACCAAATCAAAGCTAGGCAACGCACATTTTCAACTCAGCAAGATAGGTAAGAATAGAGCTGAATTTCTGACTCAAAATACAATTTAATTTTAACCACATTCATCCGGATGTTTCCTTTCAATGAATTGGCATTTTTAAATGTAAAAACATTCCATCATAAGATTTCCAACCAGTTTTAGTACTTCTTTAATAGACACATGCAAAATTTAATTCCTCTCTCTTGTCTGTTAGGAATTACTTCCAGACACATTGTATTACCTCAGGCCTTCAATCAGCTGCTTTTCAGTTGCAGAAACCTCTACATGTAAAAAAGCTCCCTGCAGTATTATGGGCATGAATATAATTTCATTCGTCTTGGGACAGCCCTTAGTAGGCCACAAAAGTCTATTTCAACAAAGAAAAACAATTAAAATACAGTCATATAAGAAAAAAAACCAAAAAAACCAAATAACTAAACCAAAATAAAAAACCCAAACCAGCAACAAAAACACATGATTTAAAAGAAAAAAAACACCATAAAACAAAAACACCCAACATATTTTATAATTTTTGCTGTTCTATGTGTTCACAATACTGAACGTAGAAGCTTTTACCAGATGCTAGGAAATTTTTGCCAGGATGCATTCAAATGAAATTACTTCCAAAATAAGAGCCAGTCTGGAGGTTAATAAGAAAAACCTACCACCTTCATAAATTTCCACAAATAATAAACTTAAAACATCAAATAATTTCCAGCTATCAGATATTTCAATACTCAATTTACTGTGACTTTTCTTTTTCTGAGGCAGACTCAGAGAAACGCTAAAGGAATTGTAATGGCCTTCTGGGACAGGAAGACTAAGGTTTCTGTAAAAATGTTAAATTAATTTTTATAGTGATGCAAAATCAGGGAAGGGTTGTTAAGGGATGGCCTCTTGCCACAGGGTGGAGTTTTGTTATGGTATCCTTTTAGAGTCTGCAGGTGTTTGGCAGGAGCTGAAATCAGGGCCAGCTGTGATATTTCAGCTCCGATATTTCCCTCCCCATATTTCTCAGAAGTGATGCATCAGGGTGATGTCTTACACCTGATGTACTCAACTTGTGTGGTATGACTGCAACTGCTGGGGGGGCATGGGGAAAGTACCACTGCATGGTTTTCATTTTATTTTCAGCTGGCAACATTCATATAGTAAAATTCATCAATATGAATGGATTTAATCTGGTAAAACATCAGATAACAATTTATTAAACTGCCTGTATTTCTGGGTTGTTTTGTTGCTTCTTATATATGCTAGCTATTTAATTAAAGAGCACTGTATAAGAATCTTGAAAGAAATTACATTGTGAAAATGGGAGGGCAACGTTCTAAAGAAAAAAAAAGCCAACCTTGGGTCTCCTCCCTTAATCAGCAAAGATCTTTGTTCTTGCATACTTAGCTGCAGTACAGTGCGTACCTCTTTTTGTTTTCTTTTATCTTTTGGGAGAATTTGAATAGTTTCTATTAAAAATGGTATTCTCTTTTAAGTTTGTTTTACTTGGAAAGCCTAAAACCACATTGTATTTCACACACGTATTCCTCAGGGTGTGCTAAATGGGACCATACTGAGGTCATTCATAAGTTTTTTAAATGGTTTAAGAGTTCTTTTAACGTTTGTACTATCTTGGCATGATTAAAAGAGCATATTTTTAAAAAAATAGTTTAAAAAAGCTTAACTATATAAATTTTCATTTAAATAGTGTATACTTTACTATTTTGTAAGAACTTTTACAAATATTCCTTTCTCCCCCACGTTTTTAAGAAAATTGTTCCCTTAAATTGTGAATCTCCTCTTTCTCTCAGCCTTTTAATCCACATATGCACAAGTATACACATACATCTATCCACAGACTGATTGACTTAGCAGTACAAATGCCTGTAGTATTCATTTTAGCTTCACAAATGAATAAAAGATTATAATCAGTGGGAAAAGTGGACGTTTCACTCCATTCATGGAAAAAACAGTATCACCTGGCACTCCAACTTAGTAAAAAAACTTTCTGTTTTTTGGCAGCTCACTCGGAGTATGATTGAAGTTGTTAACGATATTAACAAAATGTCCTGGGATCAAAAAATGTGTTGTTTTATCTCAGTTTATAGAAAAAGTTATATAAACCACTCTCAGCCTTCAGAGCTCTGAGGTCCTTTTAGTTAAAATAAAATTTGAAAACACAACTCACCTGTAAGCCAATTGAGTTCCATCAGACCATTTCAGTCATCTCCTTTAATTGTCTTTCCCCCTATTTCCTTACACTTTCTTCTAGCTGTCCCTTGCAGTATTCCAGCCTCCTCCCACGATTTCTGTCTTTGTCTGGTACCAACCTAGCACACACTTTACAGCATTACTGACAGGTGAGCACACAATTGTTGACATCCATGCAGTACATCTTAGTGCACTAATGGTGCAAGACTGCATATGAAATGAATGGTGTTTGCATTATGGATATCAAAATTCAAAGATCAAAGAGGAAGATGGTGTCAATAAAATGTAAGTAAATAAAATGTTTAGATCCAAACCTTCTGGTAACGCCCAAAATGGCTGAAGTTAGCAAAACCTATAACATTATCTATTGGAGGTAGAGGAGAGTTTGACTATATTGAAGTATCACTGGGTTTCATGTTTTTCTAAAGTCTTTGCTATGGTTAAAAGCAAATAGCAATGAAAAGCAGATTACTGTGTTATGATAAAGTCCTTAATTTTTAATCACGCTGATTATGTTGTTATGCAGTATTAGTATCCACGGTTATTAAATGCAAGCTGAGTGACATCTTTCTTAGAAATCTATTTTCTGATCTAAATTGAGAGTAAAAAACCATCATATTATAATGGCAGCACTGTAATTACAAAGTTCTCATACTTGATGACTGGGTTCAGATTTACACATAAGAAATGTGTGCTGTTTGGTGGATGAAGAATTGGCTGGACAGTCACATCCAGAGGGTAATCAATGGCTCAGTGAGACATACCACTGGTGACAAATAGTGTCTCTTAGGGGTCCATACTGGGACCAGTGCTATATAATATCTGCAGACGACACCAAACTGAGTGGTGCGGCTGACAGGCCTGAAGGATGGGATGCCATACAGAGGGACCTGGACAAGCTCAAGATTCAACAAAGTCCTACACCTGGGTCAAGGCAACCCTCAGTATCGGTACAGGATGGAGGATGAATGGATCAAGAGCATCCCTGCAGAGAAGGACTTGGGGTTGCTGGAGGATGAGAGGCTGGACATGACCTGGCAATGTGCGCTCACAGACCAGAAGGCCTACCATATCCTGGAATGCATCAAAGGAAGCGTAACCAGTAGGTCAAGAGAAGTGATTCTCCCCCTCTGCTCTGCTCTCATGACATCCCATCTGAAATATTATGTCCAGCTCTGGGGTCCTCAGTATAGGAAGCACATTAACCTTTTGGAGCAAGTCCTGAGGAGGGCCATGAAGATGATGGCTGGATGGAGCACCTCTCCTATGAGGAAAGGCTGAGAGAATTAGGACTGTTCAGCCTGGAGAAGAGAAGACTCCGGGGAGTCCCTATTGTGGTCTTTCAGTACTTGAAAGAGGACTGTAAGACTTTTTAGCAGGGCCTGTTGTGAGTGGACAATGGGTAATTATTTTAAACTGAAGAAGGGTCAATTTAGATTAGATATAGAAAAGTATTTTACAATGAGGATGGAAAAACACTGGAACACATTGCTCAGAGACGTGGTAGATACTCCATCCGTAAAAATATTCAAGATCGGGCTGGATGGGACTGAGCAACCTGATCTAGTTGAAGATATCCCTGCTCAATGCAAGGTGGTTGGAGTAGATGACCTTTAAAAGGTCCTTGACAACTAAAAATATTCTATGATAAATCTTGCTGTGATTACACTATGTTCTTGATGGTGAGTGCTGGTTTTTCCCTATTACAACTGGGATTTCATAGTACAGAGGATACCTAGATTACAGACTCTCAGGTGTTGCTAAACTTCTTCCCCAGTCTTAGACAGTCTCAGGGCACTGTCATGTGCTAGCTTATGAAAGAGCAAAGCTATATACAAACGTGTTTTTATCCCAGATGCATGCTGCCTATACAGCAACAGAAAAATGAACAAGTGGAGGGAGACTGGGCAAGGTACAATAGCAAAACCAGAAGAACTGTGAAGGTGAAAAACTGCTTGAACTGTCCCTAAACCTCTAAATGCAAGCTATAGATAAGTGACTTAGAGCAATGAAGCCAACTGTGAAGGTCTGAAGTCTTCACCATCAAAATGAAAATTTGGGTAGAAATTAGAAAAATACACTTATCAGGTTAAATACACAACTCTCCAAATTGCTGTCTGCTGGATAGTCTCTCAGATACATAATGGTGGAGTGGGAAGCTTAATTTTATATAGGTGATGTAAAGTAGATATCCTGACACAAGGCCAATACCTTCAAACATCAACAGTTTTCCATATTTAAAGGAAGAAGAAAGAACTTCAATCTTTTTTTCCCCCGCTTCCTTTGAACTGAAAATACCTGTGAGAAAATGCCTAAGGATGTAAGCAGCACCAGAAATGAAACAAATGTATAACATGAAGCATTCCACAAATATTGACATTCAGTTTCCAATAGTAATAAGAACACAATGTCTGAGTGCCATGTATATCAGAGAAGAGTATAGAAAAGACAAAGCTTTTCAGCAGTTTTGTGAGGAAGAGAGATTAGCATGCCCCTTTACAGAAAAACATTTCGAAAAACATGTCATATGGTGATGTCTAACTGCAAAGCACTGTGATACCTTTTATGGATGGGCTAACTATATCAAGTAATAACCTGACAGGTATATATAAATAACATATATAATTATAATAATATGTGCGTAAAAATAACATTTGGGTGAATTGTAACAAGAGCAAGGCAACCCAGTTAACCTCTTTTCAGTTTGGGAGGTAATAGCCATGCCACAACATATAATGTTTTAAAAAGCAGTCTCTTTCAGAGGGGACTCAACTTGTTTAAATTTACAGCATCAAAAAAAAGCAAAGACTATTTTTCCAATGTTGTCCCAAGTACAGCCAAGTCTGAGTAAAATACTCTTGCTGTATGTTCTTCAAAGCCCAACCTTAATGCCTATGAAAGTTATGAAGTGAAAAATTTGGCCCATGCATACTTTACAGCATGATACTACATCATTTTAAGGAGAAAGAGTGTATTTATTTAAGAAAAACAAACTTCTTTCCCTGCAGTAGCCTAACAAATACTGTTTTATGCCTCTGAAGGTATGATAATAATATTTATAGCAAACATATTTATTATAAACATATTCATTTATGATAGGGATTGCTTTTCCTGTTCTTATTTCCCAGAGACTACAATCACAATCTTGACAAACACTTCTGACAGCAGACAAGGACATGTACAAAATTGAAAGAAAAACCACAAAAGCAGACAATGATCGATCATTTCTCTTGCTACTCTCATTAGTAAAATTCAACTTAGAGGAGATAGAACACCATAGAATAGCCATAAAATACTCTCTTATGGTGTTCAAGACAGTATAATTTGTCTTGGGCTCTTTAACCCATCCAGAGGGGTGAGAAGAAGGGGAGGGATGAGAAAATATGCAGATAATGTAACTCTACAGATAATCAAAAGTGAAAATACTGTTTATAACTAAGCATAGATGTAATTCAGTGAAAGATTTAAAATATAAAAGAGATGCACAAATGAAGTGTTTTCAGCTACTGAAACTGCCAGGCCAAGAAAAAGTTAAGATCTTTCTTCATATGACTTTTGTGCTTCATTTTTCTGTTTCCAGTCAGAAAGTTGCCTGTTTTATTTCAAAGAGTATTGATTCTGCTTATCCATACTCCATATAGAAATTTAGTTACTTGTGGGCAGCAACAAAGGTACTTTTCTGCATATTTATCTGATAAAATGCAATTACATACTATATTACCATTTCTTTCCTTGTTTTACCAGCCAGTTTTGAAAGACAGACTCTATATGAGACATGGAATATCTATGGTTTAATTCATTTGAAAAAATCTGTGTTCCTAAGCATAGAATTCATTTAAGGATCTGTATTTATTTCTTATTATGACATATTATTGGCTTAAACTCAACCTACCATATAACTCAAATCCCATTTTAAAGTAGCCAAAATCAGGTTTGAGTGGCAGAAAAGGCGATCATCACTCAGCACTTGTAAAACACATGTAATAACATATAGAAAAGACTTGATAAGGACCAACCTGAGGATCGGAGAATACTTGCTGCATATTGTTGATTGGGCCATATGGAACCCCACTACCTTCAAAGAGCTGCAACCATTCGACTGTTGTTTTTTCTGAAAACCTAAGAGCAAATAAAAAGCATGTGGTTTCAGCACTGTGCTTTCAGATGCCAAAAAACATATAGCATGTCTCCTCCCTCTCTTGCTGCTTCCATACTCTTCTCCACTGATTTCTTCCCAGTCAGTGAATAACATAACAAAAACGTACTACATATGTTCTTTAGAAATGCAAAACCCAAAGACATAGGGGAAAGAACATTGCTGAACTGACTTCTATTTCTATCTAATCATCTGAAGCAATCCAGGAATGATGTAAAGTTAAATTTATCAGCAGTTTCAAATAAGGATCAATGGGTTTACCCCAGTCCTTAATTACAGTAATGTGCTTCACATTTGTTTTCTGTTATGAACATATTTAACAACAAAACGATATAGTGCAAGTACGGGTCTAACATACAATACTGCTCATTAAAAGCTTATGTAAAGCACCATCAAAAACATACGTCAAGATTAACAACCACATTTTTTGGTCAGATAACAACACTGATTACATATTTATTTGTTGTATCATTGTATAACCTATCCTAAGGACATCCAATTCAGCATATATACACTTTGACTATGCTGGTGAACAGCTTATTTCTTTCTAAGCATTCAGTTCCATAACTGGTAGCACCACTCTATTTCCCCTCTTTTGCTAGATACTTTTTCTTTCCTTATCTGCCTAGTGTAGTTACATACATGAAGAAAATACACTCTTGAAGCAATATCAGTTACTGAGAGAAGTATTTTCTGCAGTCATCTAGGATCATGAATCAAAGGTGAACTTACTTGGAGATAGTATCTTAAATTTCATGAAGGTAAGTAACACAAAGGTCTACCAGTTTATTAGCAATCAAAGATCTACTTCATGATACATCCAACACTGAAAAGAAATTAGGTGTAATTTAAAGACCTGATGGTGATGGATGAAATTAATAGAAACCTTTATAAGGGATACTCAGTAACTGGCATTCTGTAGCTCACCAGTTTGGAGTTCCCTAAGAGTAATTTGGAATAATGCCAGTAACATTCAGCTTTTCTTCTAGCATGTTATTATTACAAAAAAACAAACAAACAAACCCCCCCCCAAAAACAAAACAAAAACTCAAAACAACCCCAAAAATAAACAAATAAACAAAACCAAACAAACAAAAAACCAAAACCAATCGATCTCTTCCAAGTTTTCGGCAGGAAGTTAGTAGAGACAAAGCTCAAAAGCACAAGAAACCTGAATCAGTACAAAGTCAAACTTTGTAAACTTCTATTTTAGACTAAATAAAAAAACCCCTAGTGATGGTGGCAAGTTATAAGTATATTAAGTACTAGGCATCGGTGTGGATCCAAGCTTCACAATTAATGTCTTTCTCTCTGTGCAGGAATGACTACTCCAAACTTGGAAGGAATAAATCCTGATACCCAATGCATTTTGTAAGCTGAATGAATAGCAAAATGCACAAGTTTTGCATGGCTTTTCCTCAGAATTAGAAGCTTTACTCCTAAAGTTAACAAATAATACAAATAACAAATGGAAGGAGCAATAAAATATTTTTCAATCAAAAGACTTTTAAATTACAAAATGTATTATAAAATGAAGCATCACTTTTGAAGAAACAAAGCATCACTTCTAAAAAAACCAGATACAAGATTATTGCACAGTCCATTCATATGTATTTCATTGAATATTAAACTAATTTCATGGCAAATATGTAATCAGGCATAAAGATAGTGCCACTGTTGGACACATCTAGGGTCCATTTAATTTAGCACTCTATTGCTAACCATACCTAGAACTAGGTACATCACAGGAAACCGAGGAAAAAAAGGTAACTCTAGAGAGGCAGATAACCTTCCTTCCTCAATGATTGCAGCATGATTTTAGTCTAAAATATAATTTGTATTTCCCTACAGTACTCTCTGTTTGGCAACAATTCTCATAATCCATGTATTCTTGTTATTCATAGCCTTCTATTATTAAGGTTTGGGGCTCAAACTACTGCATAATGTAAATATGATTCACATGAAAAACTGTTTCCCATCAGTTACTGATGCTGTTTATACAGAACTATGCTGTTTCCTGCTAGCAACTGAGATGCTTTGTAATTCATGGCCCACTAACTCCCTTGTTATAAATTGAAAGTTTTGGTCAGCTACTACTTTTTCTGACACTGCAAATTAGATTATCTCATTTTTAACAAAGCTACAAGAGGAATCTTGGACTTCATGGTGCTGAAGACTATCACTAAGAAATTATTGTAATTCTTAATAAATATATCAGCATTCCCTTGATCTGTTAGTAATGAATATGTCCTGCTGTGTTATGTCCATGTACTTCTTTTTAAGAAAGAGTTTATAAATATCCTCCTGAGTTTAAAAAAGAAAACAACTTTTGCATTTAAAGGTTAGCCTGAAAATGAAGTCTTTTCAGTGGGAGCATCTATAATTTACATCTGCATAATCAGTGCTACTTCCTGATGTCATGGTAAATCTGAATAATTTTCAAGACATACATTCTTCTTCAGTAATATCATTATGAGTGACTCAATATACAGTGGAGTTGTATATGGATGCTGCACCATGTATGTACATGTTGAGTAAAATTTCTATTATTCTATATGAACTTCTGCAATGTTGGCTTGTGCTTAGATTTTTCCTTCCTATGTAATAGGAATTACCACAATTTCGTAGAAAAAAAGAAATTGTCTGGTTTTAGAATGGAACTAACAATTTATGTATTGATGGATGGAGGTAATTCCTAAAAGCTTTCAACTCAATCAAAGAGGTAAAATCCCACATTCTATCATCCTCAACAGATGCACGCAGCATTTGCTCTTGAAACTGAAACTCTTGATCTAACTCTGATGTAGAATAGCTTCCTTTATTTGTGTTAAAAAGAGGCTGTTGAGAGCATATTGTTAAGCAAACTGTTTAAAACCAAACAGAATACACTACTGCCAATAAAGGTCTAGGATTCAGATTTTGAAAGCAACAGCATGCAGCTATTTTTTTCATTCAACTGTGTTTTATATATTGAATCATCTGTTGTACATCATTAAGGGAGAAACACTTTTTCAAAATCTGATAAAAGATAAGGCATGGATAAAAAAACATCAACTTTTACCTCTCTGGTGTCAGCTGTAGAAGCTGCACAAACTTTAATTTATTTTTTTTTTGGCTAACCTATATGTATCATTATCCCAACTAAATATAATTTTCGATAGTACTTACATAAATACATACCATAAACTTTGACAGAAAAGGCTGATGTTTAGGTTGCTAGGTATCCATTTATAACATGCTCTGCACTCCAAAATATCAAGAGAAGACCTTCAACAAAAACTTCCAAAAGCAGTAAAAGACTGACATTCTCTGAAAATGAAAGCTCTCTGAGCAGGAATTTAGAAGGTCTGACCAATCCTTTTCCTACTAATACTTATTTTAAAATGCATTCCTATGCTTTGGCATTGCAAATTTTTCATTTAAGAAAAAAGAAATTATCCACTAAGTAGGATATTCATAAAAACAATCTTATCTGCTGTCTTGCAGTCTTTCTTTAATTCTACATATATCAATAAAATCACAGATGGAAACACATATAAGACTAAACACTGGTACATATTCCAAATCTGAGTAAAAAAAAAAATCCAAGACTGTACAGCATATGAACTCTGAAGCATGACACTTGCAAAAGAATTTTACCTCAATAATACTCAGTGACTGCAGGAGAGCTCAACCCTGTGATTCACACTACAGTGTCATATTTTCAGATGAGTCCCTTTTTCCTATAAAATGTTCCATCTGCTATGGAGATAATCACATAAACACCTAAATTACATATGATTGATTTGTAGAAACCTTGAACATTTTAAACCTGTAGCTTAGCTTTCTGCACTTATTACCAATATTTTAGAAGTTCAAAAGGATTGACTTTTTACTTTATTAGTTTGTGGTACAAAGCTTGAATGCAGGCTCTTTCTTAAGAAAAGAAGGATATGTACCCCAATGGAGAACAAACCCTTTGCTAGGACATTCACTGCAAAGCCTGAACTAAAGCTTACTTCATTAAGACGCAAGAGTCTCCATGATGTCTTATTTGAATTTTATGCAGTACTCTAGGCCTCCTCTGCACTGAATTACACAGCACTCATGAAGATACTGAAGTTTCAGTTTTGAAATCAGACATCAGATTCTCCAACATTTAACATTAAATATATTTCATGCTCATAAGATTAGAAGATGTAGCATGAGCAGAACTAACTGAAATGTTATTTCATTGGAAGAAATCCAACTAAATATATTTTTCTTCAATTAATAAATCTAGCAGGCATCATTAAATGAAAATATCTAAATTTAAACTATACACTCAGCAAATTCATTAAGAAACATTACAGCAGAACATAAAAAAAATCCTCCAAAAAGTAAAAAATTAAATATAAAAGAAAAACAGTTTACACCTTGTCTTCTTATACAAACCACAAGTGTGGTTTTGCTTCTTAAAAAGCAAGATCTACATCCCCTACTGCTTTCTAACAAACTCTAATTAGAAAAAAAAGGATCATTAAGTGCAAAATAGAAAAAGAATGTCTGCTTGACGTGCATAAATTGGATTAAACAGCTTTAATGAGTTAGAAACACAACCAAGTGCTATTAAAAAGTACTAAGTTTCCCATCCTGATAATTATTAATGTAAAATTTGTTTCTTTTTAGCAATATTCTGTCTTTCAGTGAAAGAAAGACTTCCAAAGATTGAACAAATCTACTTTGTCTAATTTCCTTGCCTATTTTCCATGTTTCCTAGGAAACCTCCAATCCTTGCTACCTTGTATGTGGAAGGGCAACCACATTTCTCTAATGGATAAAACCATCCAATTTCACACAAAGTAAGTTTAGAAGAACTACTGAAGCAAAATACTGCTCTTTTCTATAGGAAACTTATGGCAATTAATTTAGAGAAGTAATTTGGACAGCTACCAAATACAGATGGAACAGCAACATCTAGGATTAGTAATAGCTTTTTCATGCAGTCAATCACAAAAAGCTTCTCTGTTCTTGCTCAAGTCCACAATAGCATTCCTGTGTTTTCTAGCACAACCCCAAGTTTCCATTATCGTTTTTGCTTCAGTTTGTTCTATCAACGGTCTCTTTACCTTCAAATATCTACAATATTTTATCTCTTCACTACTAAACATCACTTTAAGGGTTGTTAAATGAGTAAGAGAGTTTGTACAATTTCTTACAGTAACATCTGTGGAAGACATTATACAAAATAAAAGTCATAGAAAATAATTATTTGGAAAATTCAGAGAATGCATTACTATCCCTTAGTGTACAGTGAATATAGAATTAGAGTATTCAAAATGAATACTACAGTATTTACTCAATAGCCTGTAAGTATATCTGTCAGTGTCTAACCTCCTCTTGGCAAACAGAGGAAACACTTGGCAAAGCACAACAGAAAAAATATTAAAATATTTGGAATCAGCATGATTGTACTGACATATTTTGCTGTCACATATAGTAGATTATAAGCGGCAGCCATGTATAATACTATTGAGATATTTTAGGTACCACAAATCCACCATGAAACTTCTTTTATATTTCTGCATATTATAAATATTGTTACCACTTTAATAGAACTATCAATAAGACTATTAATAAACCTTCACCTTTATGTAAAAAATTTGTGCTAGAGATGAATGGATATTCATGTTCCTTTATCAAGTTTTGCATGCTATTATAAAACCATATATGATGTTTAAGGAATAGCATATGAGAGAGAGGATAATACATTCATCTTGTAAAACGTCTTTCTTATGGCTCCTGAGTAGTTAATCCAGCATGTTCCAGAACTATTTCTTTTTATATTCAGATAATGTTAAACTATGCACATTAGAAACATACTACTTTTCCCAAGTCTTCCTCCATTTTACGCAAGTACGCAAAAGGACCGTAACTTCTATAGTTACTATAAAAGAAGTGCAAATAAACTGAAAATCAGTAGGTAAACACACATCAGTAAAAGTATATTGAGACTAATGGAAAGCTGCATTGATTTTGTTGCTGTTCTTCTTTGAACTCCTCAATGGGACTAAAGAACTAACAAAGATCAGGTCAAAAAGTTCGTTTAAAATCAATTAAAAGACCTCCCTTGACTTCAGCAGCCTCATAGCTAGTAATGTATGTCATCAGAAAAAAAATAGCAATTTCCTTTTCAGGAGGGATCTCTTCACCCATGTATGAAAATGCTTAGAGGTTTACTAAATGGTGAAAAAGAACACAGAAAATACATGTTAGCTTACCCAGCCCAAAAATCAGATGCCTGAGACATTTTGGATCTCTCTCAGTTCTATATATAGAAGTCAACATAAAGCCAATAACAATTTACAACAAAGCATTTTAAAGCAAAATGTGGTGGTTTGGTAGCTGATGCCCACACAGCTCAACCATCTCTGTACTGATGGTGAGGTAGATGACTGGGGAAAGTAAACCTTACCAGCTGTGCCCCATTGAAGTCAACTATCTTTCAAGCTTCAGATACCTGTCTTGCTGAAGCTGTAAACAACCAACATTCATTCCTGTAATGTTATCAACAGTGACTTCAGTCTGCAAGGCTCTTAGTTTGGAAAAGGAAATGGTGAGGGGATAGGGAAGGAGATTTACAGAGACGGGGTGTGTCTCAACAACCGTGAATTTAACATTTTACAATACACTTTCCCCCTTAGGTGCCCTCCTCTTTTACTGGTGAAAACAATTCAGTAACAAGCTCATTAACTGAGGATCAGGTTCCTCTGTGCTTCCTTCCCAATCATTCCTTTTCCCCTCACACTTATATACGCAACATGCAGCTGTGGTACACAGTCAAGAATAAGGGCTTTAAAATGTAAGTGCTAGGAATAGAAGTTCCAGTCTGAATCGCTTCCAGCCCTAACACTTCTAAGTCTACAATAATTTAGTTAGAGCTCCAGGAGCACTAATCATGCTGAATTTATGTGTTCTTCTTTATGTGAACTGCTTCACTTTAAAGGCTGAGGGCATATCTGCTATTCCCCTTCCCCCTACACACACACAACCCCGCACACTCTGTTCCAATTACAGGTTAATTTCCCAAAGTACCTTAGAGTACACATTTAGCTGCCCTGTCTTAAAATGTGTCTACATTACTGAGGTGCAGGGTAGGATTAATGCTCAGATTCTGAAGTAATTTGAAGAAGGTCTTAAAACTGGCATTATGCTAGTTTTTTGCACAGATGCATCTCAAATTTCATGTGTACACTACATATGTATGTCTTGATATATGTATGCATATATACACACATGTATGTATAGATACACACATAAAAAATAATCTGCATTGTGCCTGGTACTATTCTGTTCTAGTGGAAGTGAGGTAGAGGGGGAACAGAGCAACAATTAAAACTTGGTTCTCTTGGATAGATGTACATCTAACTCACAAACCAGAGGTTTCCACTGGAAACATAAAAAACAGAGTGCTCTGTAGTCTGTCAGTTCTCACGTGAGCTGTGAATCTCAGGGGTCTCTGTGGTAGCCATTGAACCTGACCTCCACCTAGGTAGGGTCATTTTAAATTGACTCTTGGCACATACACAAGAAAGGAAGGCAGAGGTAATTTGCTTTTGTCAGAGTTCTGCTTTGTTGTCATTTGGGGAAAATGTAACTTAAATAAAGAGGAAGATACAGAAGGCACTAAAACTTCCTTTTTTTTTTTTAAGCAAACAGTAGGTGTGCAAATGTTAGCAGCAGGAGGAGAAAGGGCAAACAAGACACTGGATTGGGGAGGGGGGCCTGTAGGAAGTGGAGGAAGATGATGGGAACAGGAAAAAAACTGCATAGCAGGAAGAGGACCAGAGATGGGAAAGGGTCAACACCACCAGTAGCAAAACAAGTACAAAATACTCCATACATGTATTTCTTCTTCGCTGAGAATATTCCATGAACCAGTGGTCTTTGCAGCATTTTACTCATTTCCCTATATAATATGGGAAACATCTGAACATCTGAACAGAAAAACACTCCACCTCTCAAGATGTCTGTGACTGCTTTCTGTAATTCCCTCCTCTTGCTCCAATGTGACAGCTGGCTCTCTTAGAAGCAGTATACCACTGCACAGTGGTTTACCTTACACTTTTATTGAAATCTGACAATCTCTGCAGATATGTGAATTTATCCTCCCCTACCTGCTCCCCTACTCTCTCTTTCATGTGTACCCTACAAAGGGAGTTGAGATCTATACACAGAGCAAGCTGGATCGAAGAAGTAAGGACAGGTGTGCTTCACTCTTCATTTCTGTCAGGAAGAGAGAGGATGAGAAAATTATTCCTGAAATGAATGGAGCAATTCACACCTCTCAGAGCTGTTGTTTTAAGCTACATATATGTGTCAAGCCATATTCATCTCCATCTTGTATTCTCACTCAGTTCAGGACATCTGACTGCGATGAAAAGGTCATCCCACACCTTACCGAAAAGCCTTCTGTTTAAAGGTGAATTTCTTCTAAGTGCTGTATAGTCCCCATGGTTATCTAACTGCCTTGAAATCTGGCATGGTCATCAAGGTGGTAAGTAGAATTATTGCTCTAAATTAGAGGTCACTTGAGTCAAGAATTCCCAAAATACAGCCATTTAAAAAACAAACAAACAAACAAAAAAACCCCCAGCATTCCTTAACATTGACCAATTGTACCAACGTTTCCTTTGTGCACACATCTAGACTAAAACTGTGACCAAAGAGCCTCAGTTGCTCAATATTTACCCTAGCAAATGAAAGCCATCAACTATCCCCTTGGTATTCAGAGTTTAGATGCTTTCAAAAATTTCAATTTCACACATGCAGAGAATTAAATGCTCGAGACTTGGGGGGGTTACTGACCCTTTGAGTAGGTCTGAACATCTCCTTCCATTCCTATATAAAGCCTGGGAAATCCTTTTGCTTAAGAATCCTTCTTTCTGCACTTACTAAGTGTTCAGAAGTTAGAAATGAATTGCAGGTAGTTCATTTTGAAAATTAAGAAAAAAAAAAACAGAAAAGAAAAGGTAAGTCATAACTCTGGAAATAGTTCAAAAGGGATAAGAGAAAGGGGATAGGTTAGATAGGTGAATTGAAACCTTCTCTAGGGTCTGGTGGCAAGATTACAACAGCACCAATAGCTTGGGAAAAAAAAGTATGCATATATCTACTGAGCAAGAGCAGTGCTATACGTGAGCAACTGCCAAGTACCAAGTGTCTGCCATACAAATGGCGCCTAAAATACCAATGACTTGGTGGAACAGAAAGGATGTATAAACTGAAAATGGCAGCAGAAGAGTTTAGGGACAAAAGTGAGTGAATGGGAGGGTCTGCAGATATTTCTTTCCAAGTAATGCACCTTAGGTTTGTATTTTCCATGTGCTGGAGGCTGTAATACTATCAAGCAACCGGTAATTAAACTAATCTTCAGTGAAATTCTGTCATTACTATTTTGTCATTTCCCTTCATTTCTCAGGGGCGGACATTTTTCAGCACTGAGAAACTATTCATTCATTTCTCTAAGTAACTTCAAAAACAAACCACATATAATTTTACGAAAAACTGTGCATTAGTGAATAAAAGCAAAGTTACCGTGGAATGTAGGCTTTACCCACATGCAAAAAGTCCTGTAGCAACGGGCGAGGGTCGAAACGGTAGGTGAAAGGTGCACTGGGAGCCGCAGACCCAACCCTGCATGCAGGCGGTTCAGGATATTGGTCATTTGAGACTGACGGAGATGAGAGTCTCTTGGGGCAGCACCCTGAACGTCCAAGCAGCCTTTTCAAGGACAGCACTGCTTGCTCCACTCGGAGAGGGGCCTAGAAAAGGTGGCCTAAACAAAGCTCATCTCCACCTTCACCCGGTTGGTTAACCGCAGACCAACGGGCATCTTCTTCCAATGCGGTCGCACAAAGAGCAAAAGTCAAAGGCATGCACCTGCCTCCAAAGGTGTACCTAAATTAACTTTAGCATGTTGGAACATCAGAACCATGCTCGATTCTGCAGATAGCGGTCGTCCTGAGAGACGTTCTGCCCTAATTGCCCATGAACTGGCCCGTCTCAGCATTGACATTGCTGCTCTCAGTGAAGTTCGCCTTCACGAGGAAGGCAGCCTCAGAGAACACGGTGCCGGTTACACACTCTTTTGGTCAGGTAAGTCCAGAACTGAAAAACATCTCTCAGGTGTCGGCTTCATGATCAAAAACTCTATTGTCCCTAAACTCGAAAATCTGCCGACAGGTCACTCTGACCGCATTATCTCCCTACGCCTTCCACTAAACAACAAGCATCACGTTGTCATCTTTAGTATATATGCCCCAACTCTCCAAGCTGACCCTGCTGAAAAAGATAAATTTTACACTGACCTGCGCTGCCTTACACAAAAGGTACCAGCAGATGATAAGATCATTATCCTTGGTGATTTCAACGCCAGAGTAGGCAAAAATTTTGAAGCATGGAAAGGAATATTAGGCAAGCATGGTGTTGGAAACTGCAACGATAATGGTCGACTTCTGCTAGAATTCTGTGCGGAGCAACAGTTTACCATCACCAATACCATCTTTCAGCAGAAAAATAGTATGAAGACAACCTGGATGCACCCCAGGTCTAAGCATTGGCATCTCATTGATTATGTCTTGGTGCGACGGAGAGATGTCCGCGATGTCCTCCATACCCGCGTGATGCCCAGCGCAGAATGCCAAACAGACCATCGGCTTGTGCGCTGTAAACTCAACTTTAATCTCAAATTCAAACCCAAAAGGGGCAGTATCCCAAGGAGAAGACTCCAAGTTAACGATCTCCAATCAGCCACAGTAAGAGAAAGATTCCAGGCAAACCTTCAAACTAAGCTTGATAACCATTCCACAGATTCTGCAGATTCCTCTCCTGAAACAATTTGGCAGCATATTAAAAACAGCATCCTACAATCCTCTGAAGAATCCTTAGGGTTCTCCCTCAAGAAGAACAAGGACTGGTTTGATGAAAATAATCAAGAAATCCAGGAATTGTTGAGGAAGAAGAGAACTGCCCACCAAGCACACCTTGCACTGCCATCCTGTCACGCAAGAAAAACAGCCTTTCGTCTTGCATGCAGCAAGCTCCAACAGAAACTCCGTGACATCCAGAACAAGTGGTGGATCGATCTAGCTGCAAAAACTCAACTATGTGCAGATACAGGGGATCACAAAGGATTCTATGAGGCCCTGAAAACAGCATACGGGCCTACATACCAAGTCCAAAGCCCACTACTCAGTGCAGATGGTCAAACGCTTCTGACAGATAAAACCTCCATTCTGAATCGATGGTCTGAACACTTTCAGACTCTTTTCAGTACCAACCGTGTAGTCCAAGACTCAGCAATTCAGTCCATCACACAACAACCAGTGAAGTATGAATTGGATACTGCTCCCACTTTAGGAGAAACCCTCAAGGCCATACAGCAGGTGAAAATTGGCAAGGCAGCTGGGGTTGATGGAATTCCACCTGAAGTCTGGAAACATGGGGGCCTTGCACTCCATGCTAAATTTCATGAGCTTGTGGTGCGCTGTTGGGAACTAGGCGAACTACCTTCAGACCTTCGTGATGCAGTCATCATCACTTTGTATAAGAAGAAAGGTACTAAATCAGACTGCTCAAATTACCGTGGTATTACTCTGCTCTCCATTGCTGGCAAAATCTTGGCAAGAATACTTCTGAACAGACTAATACCCGCTATAGCAGAAGATATTCTACCTGAAAGTCAGTGTGGTTTCAGAGCCAACAGGAGCACCACAGACATGATTTTTGTTCTCAGACAACTGCAAGAAAAGTGTAGGGAACAGAACAAAGGTCTCTATGTAACCTTTGTTGACCTCACCAAGGCTTTCGATACTGTGAGCAGAAAAGGTCTTTGGCAGATTTTGGAACGTTTAGGTTGTCCCCCCAAGTTCCTTAAAATGATCATCTCACTTCATGAGGATCAGCACGGCCAAGTCAGATATGGCAACACACTTTCTGAGCCTTTTCTAATAAAGAATGGTGTGAAACAAGGCTGCGTTCTCGCTCCTACCCTATTCACAGTTTTTTTCAGCATGATGCTCCAAAGGGCCACGGCAGACCTTGATGATCAGGACGGTATCTACATTCGATATCGTACTGATGGAAGCCTATTCAACCTAAGGCGACTGAAGGCCCACACTAAGACCCTAAACCATCTTGACCGGGAGCTGCTTTACGCTGATGACGCCGCCCTTGTTGCCCACACAGAAGCAGCTCTGCAGCGTTTAACATCCTGCTTTGCAGATGCTGCTGAGCTCTTTGGGCTGGAAGTCAGCCTAAAGAAGACAGAAGTTCTCCATCAGCCTGCACCTCAGGAAGTCTTCCATCATCCCCACATCACCATTGGCCAGTCAGAACTCAAATCAGTCCAACAGTTTAATTACCTAGGCAGCCTCATCTCCTCGGATGGTAAGATTGATGGGGAGATAGACAATAGGTTAGCGAAGGCATATAGTGCTTTTGGAAAACTCCATAAAAGAGTCTGGCGTAATAAACACTTGAAGAAAAGTACCAAGATCAGTGTTTACAGAGCCATAGTGCTGTCTACTCTTTTATATGGTTCCGAATCATGGGTCATCTACCGCCACCACCTGCGTCTCCTAGAACGCTTCCATCAACGCTGCCTCCGTACAATCCTAAACATCCACTGGTCAGATTATATGACCAATACATCTGTTCTCGAACAGGCAGCAATCACAAGTATTGAGGCCATGCTACTGAGAACACAGCTGCGTTGGGCAGGGCACGTCTCCAGGATGAAGGACCACCGCCTCCCTAAGATCCTGCTTTATGGTGAACTTGCCACCGGCTGCCGCAAGAGAGGAGCTCCGAAGAAAAGATACAAGGACTCCCTGAAGCAACAACTCAGCCTCGGGCATATTGATCACCATAACTGGTCTACTCTGGCCTCCAATCGGGAGGCCTGGAGACAGACCATTTATAACACTGCTGATGCTTTTGAGAAAGCACGCAGGATCACCCTTGAGGAGAAAAGACAACGCAGAAAGAATCGAGCCTTGCAGAATATACCATCTAAGGAGTCTTTCTGCTGTGTCTTTTGCAACCGGACTTGCCTCTCTCGTATTGGCCTTTTTAGCCACCAACGCACTTGCAAGAAAAGTGGGTAGAGCCCTTCCCAAATCTTCTTTCGCGAAGCCTAGCCATGATGATGATGACCGTGGAATGTGTATAGAAACATATTCAACTTCCATTAGAATGCCAAAGGTGTTTGTTATAGCTGGTGTTTTAAAACTGAATGCCAAATGAATTCATAATAATATGACAGAACAGTTTGGAAATGTCTACTCCAAAAGTGTGTATACATTCACACACTTGCACACAATATGCAGAAAGTCAGCCTAAATGATACTAATAAGACAGAACACAAATTCTTACAAAAAAACAAACAAACAAAAACACACAAAAACCAAAGCAACCAAACAAAACAAACAAAACCTAACAAAACCAAAGAAAATGAAAAAAACAAAAAGCCCAAACAAACAAATAAAAAAACCAGTAACTGGAAGAGGTAATCTAACTAACTAATAGCTACAAATATAAAACCAAAATGGAATTCTGGCAATTCATTCAAAGAACAGCTGTTCCTTGAACTTTATCTTCTTACTCAGATATTGCCCACAGTAAAAAAAACAACCCTACATTCAAAGTTAACCAGAAGCAACAAGCTATTAAGTAACTGATGTATGGATAGCAAAACAGCATACTCACAAGGTACCAGATAACATCAGAAAAATGCCCATACTAAATGAACTCCAACCAGTAAGTCAACATGAACCAACTTCAAAACTAAGATTGTGTCAAGAATGCAAGAGCTCAAATGTAGGTCAAACAATTAATTATGGCCTTTCAGGGGGCTCAAAACTTCTAGCAAGAGAGGATTCATCTGTGCTATCACAATCAGTTTCTTATAGCAATAGAAGTAAAAAAAGAGGTCCAAAAGTTAATCAAGAACAGTTGTACCACAATTACTTGAAAATCCAAAGTCACCTGGTACTTCAGTTTTTCATCAGGGCAGGACATCTGAAAATGGACAGGTAAGACGGAGGCAAAAGTACAAGTGCAACAGGGAGAGGTAAAATCATTCTCTCTACAGTCTTTAATGAAAGATGATTCTGGCTCTCAGTATCGGAAAAATGTGTGGGATTTAGGGGGGAGGTGTTGATTTGCTACTGAAACTCTTTTTCTTGGATGGAATTAAAAGGAGAGACATCTGATTTAATGCTCTGAACCCCTCTCCTTCCCCCCCCCAAAAAAATTGCATAAATGATGACTGTTATGCATTTCTTGACAAGGATTCAGGGCCAAGTGTCAAAATGATAGTGTGACAGTACATATATTGCCTCTTCTGCTCATCCCCCAAAGTACGAAGTACTGCTGAGGGCTTCCTTGCGAAGGTTTATACAGATTAGTTTTTTCTTCTGTTACTTAAATTTATCATCCTCTCCATTAAACAGAAGAGTACCCCACAGAAATAAGGGCTTCTCAAACAGAATGAGGAAGATAACTAAACTATTTTAATCTCTCAAATAAAGGGTTCCTAAGCTTCCTCTTATATAAAATTTAATTTAAGTATTTAATAGGATGATTTCCAAATAGAAAACTAAACACATATCCTTTTGATTTCAAAAGGATTGACCCAGGGAGAATCTGGGGCACAGAGTACCACAATACAGAACCAGTAAGGGAGCAGTAAGGGAGCAGCAGCAAGTGGAACTCCCTTGGATACAGAAACGCTCAGTGAAAACTTTAAAACCCCAGTCACAGCAAAAGCAAATGGAGCTTCAGCATTTTTTTTCCAAGAGCTACATTCATCCAGGAAGCAGAAAGCACTAGTTGTTTCATTAAAATTCAATTTAATGTTAAAAAGAAGTTAAAATGGTTTCTGAAAACTTAAATCCGTGATCTGGCTTCTTGTTAGTCCACACTATAGTCTGTGAGCAAAAGGCAGTATAACGAACATCAGTAAGCTCTCTCAATATTTATTTTAAAAACTAGAGTATCTCAAAAGAGTAAAATAGAATTTTCACATGATGAGAGCTTGTTATATATGACTATTTGCATTAATAGACTAAATGTATTTTCTTCCCTTTTAATTAACTTACCGGGTTGATAATATGTCAGTAAGTTCTCTTCTGTTCTGGACTCTGAGTGTATTAGTTTGGTATCTAGAATCTTTACTAACTTCAGGCAAATTCAAGACCTAAGTAAAAATAAAAATAAGTAAGAAATGTGCTTGGTAGGAGATATTTACATAGCTAATAAAATAAACTACTGATTTTAAAAAATACACTGGTTTACAAGAACCGCTACTTCTCATTAATCTTTTAATACAGATAAAGAAATTAAAAATTAAATCAATTTTTTTTAATGCCTCCTGGTTAACATTACATAAGAAGTAAAGAAAAAGACAGAAATTAAACTGAAGATCCAAATCTTAGCTGATAGCTTTCATGATTAGCTAGGAGAAATTCTTATTGTAGAACACTAAAAAATTGGTAATCTGTGGGATTATCCTGCACTAATTTATATGCCACAGCATAAGGTGTCTGTACTTCATACACTAGACTAATAAAAGCTATGTCTAAGAATATTTCTTTCCACTTCAGTAATCTTCGTCAAAAAGAAAAGTCTTTTTCTATAGAAACACCTTTTTTATTATTATTTTTTTTCCAAAAGAATTAATAAAGAAAAGCAGTGGTATAACCCCTAAGAAAGGAGAAATATATCTTCTATATTTAACTACCACCTGTCACATTAGAAATTTAAACAACATGCAAAGACAATATGAATTATTCTATAAAGGGAATTAAATATGCAGAATGAGTCTTAGAATTTTGTAGACAAAGTAGTTGTGCGAACAATCAACAAAATTTATCTATTTATGCCACAACGTCTTTCTATAGAACATAAATAAACAGATTTAATTGTGCTTTCTAAATTTAATAAAAAATATCTCAATAACACCAGCTACAGAGAAAGGCAGCATAGAATCTTATAAAGGAAGAGATTTGCACATTTCCTTCATGTGTTTTATTCACTAGCACACACTCCAGATCAGTTTCTCTTATGATTCTTATAATCATTCTAAACATGCTACATTTTTTTACAGGGCTGCATCTAAGATGGCTTAAAAAAAATATAGCGGCTCAAACTGGAAGTCCCTATAGCCCATCATCCTATCTCTGCCTGTGTCTGAGTGCTGATGCCTAGGAAGGGCTTAAGAACAGGGCCAGTATATACAACACTTCCTTAATCTTCATCCAAACTCCAGGCCCCTTTAGATTAGGACATTTCTGAGTTGGAGCTGTTTTCTATATATTTAGTAATTATCAATGGATTTCAGTTTTATTAACATGTTCAGTCACTCCTTGAATCCATATGCCTACATACTACCACAGAAATATACATAAATTAGTGTCAATCTCTCTGGTATTTGCCTCAAACATAACATTCTACTAATTCCTCTGACACTGGTTTAGACCAAGGCCACTATTATTTAATGATGCCTAACTTTGCTGGAGTGAACTTACAAGTGAGTAGCTGTTGATGACATAAAACCATCAGCAAAACAGATATTCTTTCAACAGACATTTAGAGATATTCAAAACAGATAGTCACCTTTGACATAGTTGTCACGTAGAGTGACAAAACTAAGTATGGAAACCAAGGTATCCATAAGTTATGCTATAACGATGATGTTACACCACTGCAAATTTTTATCTGCAATGTAACGTAAAACATCAATCTATCATCTTCCATCAGTACTTAATTCACAGCATATTTTTTTTTCTTCTGTGTTTATACCATCTAGTTTATGAAAATCATAACATATAATAATTTAGCTTTAGAAAATAGGTAAATTTTCTTATCTGGAATTTTATCAATAATATTGCTATCCCTTAAAATTATCTCCTTTTCTTAATACTGCTATTTTGGAGTTACAAATCACTGCTTTAGAAAAAAAATCATGCAAGGTTGTTCAAAGTAAATTATAGTGAACACTTATTTATGAGAGCTTAAAAAAACAAGCAATTAATCAGAAAACTATGGTTCCATTTGATGAGTTATATGAAAAAATGATCATATGGAGTTGCTCACTCTACTGTTTTAATTAATGTTACTGACTTCAGTTTTAACTTAATGTCCATCTGTTGTAAAGCTGCATGTCTATATATGTTCTCAATTTTTGGTGACTAACAAATGTACACTTGAGAACTTATTCATTAATGTACCATTCATCTTTCTGCATCATGTTTCCAATGTTATTTCTTAATTTCACTGTGACCATTTGGAATGAAGCTGGTGTTCTCTGTTTGAGGATTTGTTCAAGCTCTAAGATGCACACTCAGAGCTTATGCTCTCTGTGTTTTGCCCCATTAGCAAACCTGTTTGTAGACTCTTGCTGTACACAAAACCTCAGTCTTCTGAAGACTCTTGCTCAGTATTGCCTATTTAGACTGAAGCAGCCAGAGGTCAGGATGTGCTATTTTAACACTTGACCACAATGAAATGCACTCCAGCCAGCAGGGTTACAAAGTTTTTCTGCAACTATCCAAGTCCCCAAAAAAACTACAGTTAGTTGTCATTGATTTTGAATAGATCACAGTGAATTATTCCAGACTTTTCTTTCTGCTTGCCTGAAAAGATACAGTTGAAGCAGAATGTTTGCTATTGTTTACAGCTTGAGCCAGCTGTTACATCTCTAGAGTATGTGTCTTCAGGGCAACAGCTTCCATACAGCCGGTATTTTTAGCATCAACTCACCTCAGAAAGATTCTCTAATAGCAATTTCAGTGTTTGAATTAATGGTCTCTGTATTCACTAAAGTCCATTAGGGTGTTGCGGGTCTTCCCATGATAAAGTTCTTTTCCTTTATTGGCTCTCCATCTTCAAAGTGTTTTAAGTTACAAATCAGCTTTGATTTCGCACAGAGCATACCTCTAATGGGTATTTTGTAATTTTTAAAAATGCTGTCTAATGCTACATTCAAAAATTCTCTTGTCCTAGCTTACTGGGCTCTTTTATTTGGAATGTTGGTACATTTTATTTAGAATATTTTTTTTTTATTTGAAGATTTGTTCTTCGACATCATATCTCTGCACCCCTCCAGTCAGTCCACAATCCTGTAACATTTATTTTTCTAAGAAGTTCACAAGTTTCTCTGCAAGGACAGACCAGCACATACTAGTGTTCAAAAGGACCGCACACTCGACTACTGACGAAAGTCACACAAGAACAACCCATCCTCTAGCTTTGCTTTGTTAATACCTGTGCCTACCATGTATTTTATGGAGAAACAGTGCCACATTTCTTCCTGAAAAAGGCACTAGTGTGAATCATGACAAACTGGAAGGTTGTTAGGTCGTTCATTTTTTTAGCTAGTTAGATGTGCACAGACTCCAAAAGGGGCACAGTACCCACAAGTTTGGGAACTGGGGTGTTCTGAATTCAGAGGCAAAACACAGAACCCATAACAGACCCCTAAATGATCAGAACTGCAGGGTTAGAATTTATACTCACCACTTTCATTCCAAAAAACAAAAGAGAAAAAAACCCCAGGAGAATAAAGAAGCAATCAGCATCTTCGTTTTCCTAGTCAGAACGGAAACTATTGCACGTTACTTGCCTAACACACCTTGCACACAGTGACAAACTGATGATCATTTCCAGCTCCCACCACAATGTAGCCATCCTTGGTCTTAAAAGCCTGGAAGAACAAAGACAGGTGATAAGCTGTAACTAAACAATAAAATATTAGCACATGTTTGAAGTGAAACTTTGTAAATAATGTTCAAATGACTTTCCTAAACATTTCCATTCAGACCCACTCTCTAGTTCTATAAAAGTGGTTCAAAGGCATACACAAAGATGGATGCAGCCCTTTTGATTTTTTTTCCTAGAGTTGAGAAGTTATCTTGATTAACAGTTTATTTGCTGAAAATGTGCCATGAGGCACCCTGAAACTTTGCAAATATGTCCCACATTCACAGGGACTGAGAAGGATTACCACAATAATGCTTTATTCAAGGAGATCTTATTCAGCTTCACTCTTAGCCTGACTCAGAGCAGAGAGATGCACTGAAGCGTCACAGACCCTGATCAAATGTGGTAAAAAATAATTGCCAAATAGCAACTACAAATTAGAACTCCCATGAGAATGAAAGGGATAGACTGCATCTTTCCAGCTCTTTGGCTGGAGAATAAGCTATCTCCTTGGTCAGTGGTCTCAAGACTGAGTTCCTGGAGGAAATGGGACTTCTTTTCCAGCTTTTAGGATTTATTTTTACTTTTGACTTCATTACAACAGCCTTACTGGCACATTTCATGGTGAACAGAACATTTAATTGGGTAGGACATAACAGCTTTTATTTCAGTCTAAACATCTTAGATTTTCACTGGAAAAAAATTAAATCAGTAATTGGCAACATCCTCAATTTTTACAATTGTGTCAGGTTCTCTTCTAACAACAGATTTCTCTTTTCTCCATACCTCTCCTTTATACAATGGTGTATAATTGCAGTTTCAGTCATACACGTTACTAGCACAATTTTTGCAAACAATTGGGAAAATTCTTTCACTATTAATTTGACTTCAATGTAAGAGGCCAGCATAGGCTGGTGCACTAATGGGGATGAGGCCTTGCGACACATTCTTGAAGAGTGCAAAACTCAGCTTCTATTCCCAGAAACCTTTTTTTTTTTTTAATGAGCTATCACGTCCTGATTTAAAGGTATGAATTCTTACAATAAATTTTGGTAAAATAACACACAAATATAAGTCCTGGTGTGGGAACACTTTAATAATTAAAGGTCTTCTCATGCCACTGTGGCTTATTCTCCTTCACAGAGAGAATATGCTATTTCAGCTTGCAATCCTTCATACAGATACAAATACTTTCACTAAGACTCTTACCATCTGGTATAGTCAAAGTTTTAAAATTGTACATGGACAATTATGCCCACTGAAGTGCAAGTAACTGTTCATCATAGTTAGAATATCACTTGTTTGCTCTTGCTATGTCTCATTTCATGGTAAATGGTATTGGTCAGTGATAAAGCTTAGCAATTTATTTTTCACACATTTAATTAAGTACTTCAGTCTAAGATTCTTAGCAAGCAAAGACGAAATTCAGCAAACATTTCGTTCCAAGCATGCAAAAAAAGTACCACAGATTTAGCTCAAATATAGTAAAAGTTTAGAAACATGCACAATGTAAAGGTACTGAATACTCACGCTGAGGAAAGCAGTGAGCACAGAAAAAAACTGGGGAAAAGAATAGAAAAAATAAAGCTGTATGTGAATACATAAACATATCTTAGATAAATCCGTTATCTGATAAAGACTTCTTTCTAAAACAATCATGACAGAACCTGGTCCAAGAATATGTAAGACACTCTCCCCCAATAAATGGCTTTTGGTAGGAATAGTTATGAATTGAAACTGTCAGTACAAACCTACTACCTTTAGTTATAGGCAGTATGTTTTCTGAACACCCTGCCCAAATTCTGACCTGTCTTTGCTGATGCTCTGAATTCTAAGATCAGCCACATGAACGTCACACAAATTATGTGTTCAATACTATATGTACCAGCGTGTATATGTAACACAATATATTGTGTCACAAATTATTGGTGTGACCACCTACTACTTCCAGTAAACACAAATTAGAAGTCTTTTGTACATTCTTTTAAACTTCTAGTCTGGATGTCTGTTACAGATTGCAAAGCCTACAATGTATGTCATATGTACAGACCTCCTTCCTCGCCACTCCAAAATATATTTATATTGCTCATATGGGCAAATCTTAGACAGTTTATTATTTATCAGCAACTTTTTTTGAGACTCACATCTCTGTAAGAATGCTGCATACCACTCTGAAACATGCATCTGTATCCACCGGCTACCCATGCAGCAGCGGAAGTACTCTAAATTTAAGGGCCTGGTTATTAGCATGTGTGCTTCAGTTGCTTTGTGGAATGTGTGGGAAAACTGATTATTCTTAATTGCACTGTATGTCTAAAAAGCTAAAACAACAATCATGTCATCCTTACACAACAAAAATGGTATCATAATAAATGCAGCAGTGTCTTTTTCCACGAAGCTTAACTCAAATGTCTTCAGCTGCTATTTTAAGCTTCCCATTACAAAACAGCTGATTATTTGCCAGTCATTGCTGCTGATAAAGCAGAAACTTCCAAATGTTGCTAGCATAATATTGATGCCAACATTTAAGTGTGACAATGGTTTTATTCATTACTCATAAATGTACGCACACTACAGGTTACCACAGGTTACTGTCTGGTCACAGAAAGCTTCACAATCTTATTGTACAAAGGAGAGTAAGGGCAAAGTGCAGACAGATTTTAATGAGATTTTGTTTTGATAAACTGCTGTCCATCACATCGAATCATTTCACATGAGTGCAACAAAAAGGCACTACACACACAAGGCAAAAGTCTTTTTTCCCTTCCTTTTTTTCTGAAGAATGAGGCCTTCCAATAAAATTCTTGAAAGCACAAGCAGGAGTTAACCTGCTACTCCCATGTAGTATCCTGAGCAATAGCATACCATTCAGTGAAAATAAGAAACAAATACCAAGCAAAAAATTATTCCATATCTTATTCATGGAAGAGGCAGAGACAGACTGTGAGTATCCAAAGATGTAGCTTTTCAGTACAATGCAAAAAACTTGAGTGTTTCTAAGATAATATGTAAATTCACAGTGAAAAATATCTAGTATATGACATCAACACATGCATGTTCAAAGACAGATCTCAAGGTGCAGTGGGCATGCCTCAACACCTCACACTGTCTAATGGATGTTAGAGGACCTCATTAAGACCTAGCACTTTTCCAGATTTGATCCCAGAACACTGTGTATACCTGAGATACTTTGTGTACTGAAATATTTTCATGTACCTAAACACATGGCACATTAACTCTATCTACCTTCAGAAATATTCTAAGTTGTTTACGAGTATTCACCAAATACGCTATATAGATTACACATCACCGTATATGTTTCAGTTTGAATGTTGATTTCACTAACAAAATTTTAAAATGTAAGAGACCGGTCAAAAGATATGGCAATTCCAATAAAATGATCAGAAGTCCAGGTCAGTTATCAGTATTTGAATCCAAACCACAGAAATCAAAACCACCAGAACATCTGCAGCTATGTATGGCAATGCTTTACTCTCCTCTAGGTTAAACAATCCCAGTTCTCTCAGTCTCTCCATATATGAGAGATGCTCCAAGCTCTCAATTATTTTCTTGGCCCTTCACTGGACCTGCATGTATGAGCATGCAGGTATGAGCATATCCTTGTCCTACAAATACCAGAAGTAGAAACAGTTGTGGACCCATAACTGGATCCAGCAGTTATTCATCCTCAGTGGTGCTGAGAAGAGGGGAAGGATCACCTCTCTCAACCTGCTGACAATGTCCCCCCCCAGTACAGACCAGAACCATCTCTTTGCCACAGGGACACACTGCTGGCTCACGTTCCATTTTGTGTGCACCAGGACCTCCAGGTCCTTTTCTGCAAAGCTGCTTTCCAGCAGGTCAGCCCAAGCCTGTACTGATAAATCCCTACCTCGTGCAGGACTTTTTATTTCCCTTTGTTGAATTTCATTAGGTTCTTGATAGGCCAACTCTCTAGCCTGTCAGTCCCTTGAATGGCAGCACAACCACCTGGGGTATCAAAAACTCTTCTCAATTTTGTACTTTCCACAACTTGCTGAGGGTACACTCTATCTACCACCCAGTCATTAATGACCTTGTTAAACAGTACTGGCCCACTGTACTACCTGGGAATGCCACTAATGATTTACCTCCAGTTGGACTTTATGCCACTGATCGTAACCCTTTGAACATGACAGGTCAGCCAGTTTTCATTGCACCTCAATAATCTAAATCAGCACTGTTGAGGGAAGGCACTTTGTAGTCTACTCTCAAAAGCTATTGACAAATCACATCCAGCACACAATGAAATATAGCCTCTAGCCATCACCATTACTAGGCAGCTTCCCGGTGCCACTAGGATTATCAAGGTTAAATACAAAGGATACAAGGCAGAAACTAGATGTTGCTTTTTCAGCGACTTCCTAGGGAGATGATTTTGGAAGCCAAACAATACTTGGAGAGACCAACGGCATGGGGCTTTTGAAATTGGAGGACTATTCCATATTTAGGAGACATTAATAGCTTTAATTATTTGAACAAACTACTGATTATTTTCATTACCGGTTACCATATTGGCTTGTTTACTGATAATGGCAGTGAATGGTCAAAATATTTGAAAGCTTACAGGCCTCCCCTTGGAGAAGGATTTGCACTACATCAGATATGGTAAAAGGGATACACTACTCATCTTTATGAGTTTTCTTATCTCATATTCCTCTGTGAGTATCAGTTAGGATCTGTAGAGATATTTGTGATCCTCTTTCATTGTAAACAGCTGATGTAAGATACCCTGAGATTTGAAGTATCTCGCAAGACAGCACTGCCTTTTGATTCATAAAGTTGAAGAGCAGCATCCCTAAAAGCATCCAATAATAGCTCATGAGGGGAACAGCTGAAGGTTTTCAGATAGTCACTATGTATTGGTGAGTTCTGGAGCAGGACTTACAGGGTAGTAACTTCTGCATATCTTCTAACTGCTGTTGGTTTTACAGAGCAACAGGCTGATTGCTTCAACTGGCATCATGAAGCAGCTTGCTTAAGATTTTTGAAAGATTCTATCCTTTTATAAAGGCTAAATACACTATTTCTGTAAGCTGTGTGTTTGTCAGCACAACAGGGAGCTAGCTCTCTCAGATGGATTAAGGGAGAACACTCCTCTGAACTTCATCCCAAGGCTGGCTTAGGAGCAAGCAGCTTCATGTGAAAATTAAATGAAACTTTGGGACCAGCTGGGGACAGTTCAGAACAAAGACACCTTCTTGAGAAGTCTGTAAACATCAGAAAAAGCCAAACCAGCATTTTCAAACAAAGCTGTGAAATGTATCACCAACATTTCTTTAAAAGAGATTATTTTTCATGTGTCACTCCTTCCTCTCCCCTCCATCTTCTCATTTTCAGAATTAGTAAAACACTATGTGACCATACATAGGTCTTTGTTTATGAGCTTGAAGTACTTCCCTGTTATTAATGGGTGTGATCAAAGAGAAGAGCTAGTCTCTTGCAGGCTTGGAACCACAGAATTTTATTGCATAATTTGTCTTCAACTGGACTTTGAAGTTTCCAGTGCAAGATTCAATTCAATGCAAAGGTCATTTAAGGACAAACATTATCTAGTCTTAATGTAAATGAAAGGCTACAATAAAAAAGGTAATGCATTCAGGATTTGACTGACCTGTACAGGCTCTCTTCTCCTGCAAAACAAAATGTAACAACAGCATATGTTGATTTTCTTTTTCCAACCAAATCAAACTCTGGTTCCCTAATGAACTAAAGTATAGAAGATCCTTAGTTTTGCTTCAGACCCAGAATCGCTACATTCTTTCCAGATGGGATAAACTTGGCACATATTTTCTCTACCCTTACACATTGGTTTGAATAAAACATCAGCTGTGCCACAGAACCATGGAATAGTCACGTTCTTCTTTCTTTCAAGGGACGGCACAATCCTTTCATAACAACTTAATATTTAATTACTGTAACAAATGGGAACAAGACCAAGAAGTTTGGTCAGTGGTAGTTCTGAGCAATACATATAAATCATAAAGACCACACACTTTGAAACTATTTGCCTACTTTGCACTCTCTTCCAGTGAAAGCAAACAGTAAAAATAAAAAAAATTACATTTCATGGACTGGATTAATGTATGCTGAATGTTCTCACCAAGCAAATTGAAGAAGGGCATTCCACAAAAAGATTTCACTTTTCTTCTCTGATCTTTTTAACCTACCCTACTTGTCTCTCTCTTCCCTGTCATGCTGCAGGACATACTATCCTGGAACTTCACAGCTATCAGAGTCTACCAGACAGATTAGTATTAAGAATATCTGTAGTAATTCTCTTGCAAAAAAAAGAGGATTTTGACTGGATGCCATAAGCTTCTAGGAAAGGTGTTTATGGTAAGAGTGGGAATAATTACTTTGGTCTCTGAGATGAGGAAGAACACCAGCACTGCCAAGGGAAGCACACAGACTGCCAATCAGGGGGACAATTCACTTCTACAGAATGTACAACCCAATTAGATAATTTTTCTGATCAGCCTTCAAGTTCCATATATGTGTGCATCCAGAAGAAAATTACATTACCTAACTGATCCAGGAGCAAAGCTGATGAACCATTAAAAGTGCTCTGAATGCACCTTCCTGAAAGGGACAGCAAAGTTAACACAAAATCACAGCATCAAACAGAGATACCTACATTTGGAATTATAGTGTACTACTCCCAACATTCCTTCAGGAAACAGAACAGCCTAGATCTGCTCTCCAGATCATGTCATGTTTTTATGCAGTTGTTGCCTAATGTGAGAATTATAAACTGCTGGGAACGGATTGCATCCAAGGCCTCTCCAGTTCCAGCTCACTGTCCTAAGAAACAGGTCAGAGACAGGGTCTCTCTTTTCATCTGGTCATATAATATTTGCACTGCTCACATCCCAGTTGACTAGATGCCACACACAGATCTGTAATCTCAAATTATCAGTTGGGCAAACTATTTATCAAAAAGACTTTTATAGTTGTTATGTAATATTCACTAGTGCTATGAATGTTAACTTTGGATTGCATACTCTTATACTTAAAGACGAGACTTTTCTCCAAACTATCTCAACAAACTTATGCTACAAGAAAATGAAATTATTTTCTTCATTTTCTAATGTGAATGTGATATACATTTAGCCTCTCTGCCCAAAAAACCATTTAAAAACTCCTGGAATAACAGTGAACAGCTTTAAAGTGGGAAACTTGTCACTTTTCCAAATTTCTAAAATTTTAAATATCTAAACTACACCTCAATTAAAAATAAATTATCTGGTATTGTAAACTGGCATTTAAACCATTTCTTGATGTTGAAAAATATCAGGTGCAGGATCACATTCTCCATTGCCACATTAGTTTTCCATTAGTTTTTCAACAATGAAATTACAGACACGCACATACAAAATAAATAAACTTTAATCATGGTATCACACTGGAGCCAGTGTAATTAATGTTGTGTCAGCATTTCCATTTAAGCCACTATTTTCGAGAGGTTTATAGCACAGCCATAAAAATTGAGTTAGGTTGAAATTGAGCAAACGAGGTCTTATATAGCAAGCAAAATTTAAGTATATATACAGACAGCAGCCAGTTACTACTTACATGGGAATTAAAATAGACGCTTACTGATTTTAAAGGGCACTACAGAGTCATTTTTTTAAACAATATTTTTCTCAACATTTATAATAATCTCTCAAAAGCCTGAATACAAGCTATGTTTCCTTATCTTTTTTCCTTCTCACACAATAGTTCACACAACTTCTTCCAATTTTGGGATTGTAAGAGTTGTTTTTTTGTTTCACTTTTAAAGTAAAAGAATGCAATTAAAACATTTCTTTTGAAAAACAACACACATGACCACAGTTCGATCCTGATACAGGCCTCCAGGTATTACTGATGCAGAAATGACAAATATTTCTTACACCTTTCAAAAATCATAAGATGTAGCTGTCTGGAAAATTTGGGTACTCAAATATGAGGTTTTAGACTGCTATTTAGAATTTAATTCCAAATGAGGTCCTATTTCTGTTTTTAGTAGAAACCATCAGAGCAGGATTTGTGTCATTATTTCTGTCCCTTTTCCCTCTCTACTCTTTGACATTAGGCAATGCAGTGGTATAATTTCCAAAGCTGAGCTTTGTAATATTGACTGTGTTTTTTGTAACTCATACTGAGCCAATCAGTCTGGGATTTCAAGCTGCAGACAGATGACCCAGTGCAAGTGAACTGGAACTCTAACTGGGCAGGCAGTGCTACAGACTTAAAGGTCCTAATAATTTAGTGCCCTGCTAAAAGAAAGGCTCTTCAAAAAACTGAGTGGAATAATTTGTGAGTTTCTTGACAACCAGTCAACAGAGAAGAACAAGGAATCAAATTAGCAGTGATGTTGACAAAAATCAGCAGAAACACCAAATAGGACATAACAACTACAGGGGTGCAAAATTGGCTGTGTTTCACAATTTGGCACTTTCATAACTTAAAATAAACAGCATTCATGTTTGAAACTGCCATTTAGCTGCCGATCACAACGGATAAAGGTAAGAAAGTCCACTCCATTCTGCTAATGTGCTTTTGCCCTATTTTAGACTTTTTTTTCAATTAATATATCTCTCAAACAGTATGTGATCCTACATACATACTACTCAGTAAACACAGTAGAGTGACCTACATTTCAAATACTTCAACCTTGAGTCCAGTATCCTTGATTTGTGGTTTTGAGTCAGACTCATTAAGGTTTATTGCATGTAGTCTGTTTTAGTTTAAAACATTAATTTATCTCTAATCAAGGATTTAAAAATTGAACTGGTCAGATATCTAGGATGCGCATTATTTAAAGTCCTGAATGTATGCCAAAAATTCATTGCCAGGCCATAAAACTCATGCTGGCGAGATCTATTTAAAAAAATAAATTAAAAATAATGCTCAATGAGTGGAACACTTAAATATGCCTAAAAAAGGCCTGAACTCCCTTTCCTCTTAATTCTTCTGTAGAGTTCTATTAGGTTTCCTTAAAACTATAAAATTCAGACTTCTGTTTTTCTCTAATATTCTTTTCTTTATCATTCCTCTTTAGTCTGAGAAATATTGAAATTTAATATCACATTATTCCAATTACAATTGTATCTACCTCAAATTTGGCATTATACCAATTGTTACAGTTTGAAAATCACTACAATTAGAAATTAAAATATTTTGCCTTTTGTCAATTTAATATCTTGCTAACCAATATTTAACCAATTTTTCATTCTATCATCTAATCTGTCAAATTATCTGCTGAGGAAGAGCTGAGGAAATCTGCATGCCTGTAGCTACTATTTTGGTTTTTATAAAAGATCTTCATGTCTATGCATTGTAGAGGACTTTTGCATAACAAACATAACTATCCCTTACAAAAGAGCATGTTCTGGAGAAACAACACAGCATAAGTGTGCTTCTATTATCACAGCCTAAAATCTACATCAGATTTTATCCACCTTTGTACAAAATCATCTCCTTGAATCCCTTGATGCCCCAAAAGTCTGATGGACATACGTATGCCAGTAAAATTGTGGGAAAAGGCAATAGGAGGAGACAAAACGAGGAGAAATAGAAAATTCCAGCTTTCAAAAATGATCCTAGATTTTTCCCCTTCAGATTTGAAAGAAAAAAAACCCTGAAGTTTCCACTCACAGGCATATGGTGCTGTTCTTTAACAAACAATTGATTCTTATTAATTGTTAGGTTGATTTCAAGGTTCCATCTTGCCTTATGCTGCCATAATGTTGTTTTGTTTCTTTTTTTTTTTTGCTCGGGATGGCCAAGGGGCAGCTTCTTTCTCATACAAGACAGTATGAACACCCAAATGACAATTCTGATTTAATCATGGGAGAATCATAGGAGCCTGGGCCTATTTAGGGCAGGATTCTGACTCTGAAGACCACCCAGTACCACGGAGTCTTAATTTCTTGGCAAATTTACTTTCACTGTCAATCTAAACCTTTACTTTTCACTTTCTTAAAGAAAAGCTCAATTGTAAATCAACGTGGCGAATTAAAAGGTTAAGAACTGTGAGTATATGTACCTCTGCCAAACATTGTGACATCAGGAAAAGTGCAAAATTACTGCATTTTTTGCCGCAGATAATTGCCATAAGCTGTTTAAGTTATGAAAGTGCCAAATTATGAAACACAGCCAATTTTGCATCTCTGTAATTGTTATGTCCTCTTTGGTGTTTCTGCTGATTTTTGTCAACATCACTGCTAATTTGATTCCTTGTTCTTCTCTGTTGACTGGTTGTCAAGAAACTCACAAATTATTCCACTCAGTTTTTTGAAGAGTCTTCTTTACAGCAGGACAGAACACTACAACAGCATCACTGCACCTCAATCAACTCACAAGCGAGCATGAACATATGCTGCTCCCGCTAGAGTCTTTAGCAAGAACCACATTTGTTTTACATATTTTCATAATAAATAATTTACAGAAACTAAACCAAAGCAAATATACATAGCAATGTGTTATATCAGTTTAATTAATTAGTCACATGTAGCTAAATAAGTTTAATGCTATCCAGCTACTGCTTTCTATATACCCTAGCACAGCCATGTTACAGTCTACATGCTACTAGCAGAGATCTCCAGTAAGTGAACATGTCATAGAGAGTAAGCGAGGCTTGTTACACAAATGATCCCAGCCATCGAGGGGCCCAGTCCAGCTACAGCTAAGGGATGGTGCCAGCAAGTCTGGAGGAGCAGCCTGGCACCTGAACTTCATCACCCTCCTGACTCCCTCTTTGTTAAGCCAGCAAAGTCAAAAGGCTGGTCTCCTAATGATCCAGATGGCCTTCTGGTGACACTGGGATTGGCATCAAATGGGCAGCAGCAAGGCCAGCACAAGACCTGCCATTGTGCTGGGAAGGACTCAAACGGACTGCTGGCAGCAACTTGGCCTGTTCTTACACTCCTGATAACAGATTGAAGTGCTGCCTGCCCACTATTCCCTGGAGTTGGCTAAGAAATGACCTGTCACAGAAAAAAGTATCTTGTCCTCTATTATATGAAGCTGATATCTGATTGCCTCCCTATGGGAGTGGGAAGAAGGAGCAAATAGTGAGAAGAGGTGCATGGATTTATAAGGGTACTCTTCCTCCCCTCAGGGTGGTGATGAAAGCATTAGGATGTTTTACAGCTTCCTTTATAACAGTACCAAAAAATAATACAGATAGAAGAGTAACAAAATGCATTTAAATGGTTATATTAATGAATAAGAACAGAGACAGCTTTCAGTAACAGTGGGATACAATTAATTTCCTTCCAATATACATTTCCTTTCACAGTTACAAAGCTTGGGCATTTTATTAGACATTGATAAAGTTGTGCTTATAAGTGGGAAAGATCGCTGTTAGAGAAAATTATGCAGGAAGGCATACCAATTTTCACATCGAGTTACATACTGAGGCGTAAGACTTTGTAGACAAATAATGTATTTCTCCAGCTACTTGATCTGTCTTTTTATTTTCAAAATCTGCACAAGTTAAAACAAAACACACCAAGGAAGCAAAAAAAGAAACCTTGAGCTGCCATAAAGAATGCAAAATCAACTGAAATAAGTTGGACTACCATGGACTACAGCTTCCAGATGAAAATGAGGATCATATAAAATAAGATTTATACTCTTTGCACATAGAAAGAAAACCTCAATTTTCAAATGTATAAAACAGGAGAACAGCCTTCCCCCACAGAATTTTAGAGCCCACTCAAAATCCTTTTGGTCTTAAAACCTGATGAAACAGACAAAACAACAGGAAGTTTGTAGCTGCATATGATTGCCTACCCCGAGTGTTTTGGCATTCCTAGGTTTAGACTAGACAATATAAGAGACTCTGCAGAAGTACCAAGGCCAACTCAGGGTAAGGATAACTTCCACTTCTAGTGGAAGGTGTTCCTGCCCATGGCAGGGGGGTTGGAACTTAAAGATCCTTAAGGTCCCTTCCAACCAAAGCCACTCTACGATTCTATGATAGCTGACTTCACATTTGTCCTGGTTTTCACCAGATTGCAGAATGTGAACTGAGCCTGTATTAGGGAGAGGTTCGAGGATATACTGAAGCTTGAAACCACGACACGGCTGAAAGCTTAACAAAAACCAAGATTTATTAACAAGAGGGTGGCCAACAAAACAAACAAACCCAAAAGGGAGGAAGGAGGAGAGAAATAAGCCCCAGTTACTCAGCTGTTGCCCATAAAGTTATCTTACCGACCTAGCGTGCCTATAATTACCCATAGCAGAAGCGGCATCCTTGGAGAGTCAGTAAGTTCACAAAACTGGCAGGTGTCCCCGTCAAAAGGCAACGTTGTCCTTGGTGTGAAGTTAACTCCTCTCCAAGAAAGCACTATCTACTTTTATACAATTAACCGAGTGACCACAACCTCCCAGGTGTGGCCAGCACCGCCCAGCCAGAGGCCCTCAGTCCCACCTCCCGGTTATGTAAGTGCAGCTCTTCTGCGCATGCGTGAGAACTTCGGAAATCCCCTCACGCACGCGCAGTATGTTTTGGGGGTCTTTCTTAATGGAGTCTGGGGGTGAGCCTTCCTCCCCTCCTCATCAAAATCTCCTTCAAATGCCCTTGGCAGACAATTAGCCAATCACAGAATACCAATTAAAACAGTTTATACAAGAAGCTCTCTTCAAGGACAACTTTCCCGTTTATCAGTGCTTGTTTTCCCATAACTTGGCAGGGAAAGAGCAAAGCTTTCACAGGTGGCAGGGCCAAACACAGATCAAAAGTATCAGCATAAATTCACCCTGGTACAGAGCCCCATCTTTCTGACGTGCTACAAGTACTTTTAAAATGCAATCCAGAATGAACACAACCGCTAATAGTACCCAGGCTGGGACCTAAGGGTATTTCAATAATACCCATTTGAACAGGAGCGTACATCCCTTTGAACAGCAGTGCTCATCTCCTACTTAGATGTTTCTGAAAACCCTCTGCTGCTAGTCTGCTGTTGACATCAAGAATCATGAAATTAGACAGCAATGAGAAGGGAATCAAGATTTCCACTGATCCTTATCAGATTTACACTGTTAAAATGTCACCTACAAAAAAACAGTCTGCAGGAAAACAGACACCTTTGGGAGGCACAGTTAGGTTTTCCTTTCCTCTTCTTACATCAATTAGCAGAACATAAACTTAGAGATCAGAAAGCACCTATGTCACAAACGTGTGGTAAAACAAGGATCACATATAGCATGGTAAAAGGCACATGCATGCCAGGAGAAAGGAAAGAAAAAGCACTTATTATCATGTACTTGGGATCATCTTTGCTCCCATCCAGACAAAAACAGAAGTAACAGATAGTAAAAGTGAGAGGACTTCAATATTTTTTCTGGACAACTTTTCTACCCAAAATACCTCTTCACATAAGAAAGGGAAGGAAGGACATGATGGGAATTCTGCAAACCCCAACAGCTGCAGCTGTCAGTCATTCTGCTAACTGCTCCACAACAAAGTATTTTGTGGATATAGACCAGCATCAACTTGAATAATGACAGACACAGAAGTTCCTAAACTTTGTTAGATACACAGAACTGAGCAAACACCTGATTCAAAAACGGTGTATTTATTCTAGAACTGACAGCTAATTTCAGAGTTAGATCTGGATATTTTGGAAGAAAAAGTAAAGAGTTTAGATGGTGAAAAAAGAACTTTTATGATAATTCCAATTAAACTGTGAAACAAGAACAACCTAATCTGATGAACTGTTGTTTTATATTCTGAGGAACATTGTCTGAAAATTGCTAGTTTGTTTTAAAGTATTCAAGTTTTCCTTCTGTTAGAACCAATAGCAATAGCTGTAGAATTAGGAGCAGCAATGACTTGAGGGCTCATTATTTTAGCTGTTAGCATTTACAGAACATGTTAATACAGGGAATGGTAATGGACTTATCTTAGGGGAAAATTAGATAGTCACTTGATAGAGCACATCAGTAGTCTGAAAACCATCCACAGTTAGATAATCACCATCACTCCATACTAAGTCATCAAAACAAAAACATTTAACTAATTCTGACTGGTATCTCCATCCTAACACTGCACTTCTTTAATCTTCCCAAACAAAAACACAGTGCCTGACTCTCCATTGAGAAATTATCTCCACATGCTTTTCAAGCTGTTTCGTACCCTACTGACTAAAGCAGATGAATATAGAATCTATGAAAAAGACCTAAGGAACCAAAGCTTTTAAAATGCAACATAAGGTGTGAATCAAGGAGCAGATGAACAACAAAGATTGACCTTTTGGGGGAGAATTTGAATGTATGTGCCTTTATTGTCTAAAGTAACACAGGGGTGGCAAGTAACAAACAGGAGCACAGGAAAAAGTATATCATCATTTCAGACCTAAATGTGGCTCTAATTACAAACTTGGATAAAAAGTAATGGTAATTGTTCAGGAGATCAGTTTGTTTTCTTGTCCCAGCTGGTATTTAGATTGAAGTAAAATGCAAGCTCTAACACTGCTTATTTTTTAGTACAGACATAGTCATGTCATAGCCAGATTATAAGCACCAAACCTGCCTGTAATGAAATCCATCCCTGCTTGCTCTCTGACATGTCACAAAGTTGGCATGTTTCTAGAGTGAGCAGACACATAGGGACTTTATTGTTGGCAGCATGTATTTACACACTGCTAAGAACACAAAGAAATTTTCTGCTGCCAGGTGTTCTCACGTTTTGCTTCTTTGTGAGGTAGGGTGCCTGAGAATTGCTGGTCCATTAAACAACTATGGACCTAGTGACTCCACATGTGAGGCAGAAATAAAGTAAACTGCTGGTAAGTTTAAAAACAGATGGGATCTCCAGATTATGTCACACATTCTTCTCTCATAACCCCATTCAGAGACCTTTTATCTGGATGACCTCAACTTGCATAAAAGGCAAATATAATCCTTTCTGGATGAAGGTTGGGCAAAATTGTGGCTTCAATAGAACTCTCACACTTTCTCTTCAAAAATCAGATGTTATTTCAGAGAAATCAACGTTTTTCTGCCCTCTGGCTTTGAAGTAGTCACTGAAATACATAATTACACGCTGTGGGCATCAGCACAGGACTGGCCAAAAAACAAATCACAGTAAAGCAGCAAGCTTAGGTAAAGGATCATGGCAAGCTTAGGTATTGGTAAGTAGCCCCTTCATGATAGTTATGCACAGGCATAGCAAACTCTTTACAAAGGTCTGAGAGGGTGTACTCCATGTTGGAGAAGAAGCCATGCCAGATCTGCAAGAAGATGCATGAGGATTCTGCAGCTACTCAACCTTCATCAACTGTCTCCATATCTACACAAAAGAACTGGCAAAACATACTGCTGACTTTTAAGGGCAATGAGCTACTCTTGAAATCCTTTTGCACTGTATTTCATGCCCAGAATTTTCTGCTTTTCCCAAAATGAGAGTTGCATTCATGCTAACAGATGGAAAACATCATCATCTAGAGTTGGATACATGCCTTGCTACTGGCTTTTACAAAATCCATGGAAGTGCTTTAATTAGTTGAGTTAAAAATATTTTTGTATAGTGGTCTGTAGATTAAAATTTTCCCACATTACACTGCATAAAAATTCATACAGTGATGCGTCTTAGTGAAGTCCTTGTAGAGCTTTATGTGCTTAACCCAATGGCAGTGTAAACACAGGGCTCTGGTCTGACATGGAAATTCATTTACAAGTAGGTGCTCCATGGTAAAAACAGTTTACAGTAACTATGCAAAAAAAATATAAAACCAAACCAACTCCCCCAAAAAAACCAACACATAGAGCAGCTGAAAAAGAGAAACCATCAAAAGCAGGTCTGTCACAACAACAGAAATATGAATGAAAGAGATTGCATCAGAAAATCAGAGGGAAATCCCCAGTCCTGGAACTTGCAGTCTCAAAGATAGAGCAGGAAATCAAAAGATCACTTATGTATGTCGGGGAATACTTGAAGAATCCAGGATGGACACTGAGAGGAAAAAGGGGGCGGTTTCCCTACTCTAAGAGAAAATCCCAACCAATGTTTCACTAAAGAGATTATGGAACTAGAAGAGAGAAGGGACTGCCAAATCCCAGACATGGAAGTCCAACATTCAGCAATTCTCTGAGGCAACATTTTGATGGTTGAACTGTACCGTAGTTCTACCATGGTACTGTCATTCTACACAGCTATTATCCATGCTGTTCACTGTAGCACTATCATTCATATTCATAAAGCAGTCTTCTTTCTCCCTCTGTCTCCATACTTTTCTTTTTCATGTGTAAATCTTTTTCAGCAATATGCTCAGTTATACTGATGAGCAAAAGATTTATCATGGAACACTTCAGCTTTTTTGTCTCATGGGCTGTAATTTTTCAGACTGTGGGTCAGGACCCTTTCCATTTCACTGCAGCACCCAAGAGACTAGCTTATCTGCAATGTGAAATTCCCATACCTTTAGTAATTTCTACTCAAGAGAAAATGTAAACTACCATTCAAAATTGACTAGAGCTCCATCTGTTGTGAGAAAGCTATAGTATTTTAGGCTTTTGCCTCTCCAACTCTCAGCTCTTGTCCGCTGAATACCTCCAAATCTCAAAGTCAGAAAGGGTGCAAGTGACAAACACTGTTGAGCTTTCTTCCTACAGTGAAAGAACTAGAATGACTCTGAGAAAACCACAGCCATTCTTCTCTCAAGTCAGCCTCACCTTGTCAGATACCAGCTTTTACTCTTGGACTGTTTGGCAGGTCACTTCTGGCTTTTAAAGTGCTTAAGGTCTTTCCCTGACTTGACTGAAGATTGCTTAAGAATTGCTGATCCTCCCCTTTGGAATCCTTGAAGCAATGCCCTTTTGGCTAAAATGTCAAGATAAGATTTTATGTTATTGCCTGTTCTCCCCTGCATTTTGCATTCACAGTCTGACATCCTCTAAAGCAGTTTCTGCTATCTTCATTGCAATTTCCAAGAACCCGGGGGGAAGTAGAACATTTTAAGACAAGTAGGACAGAAATACAATTAATTGCAGATACTTCAAAAACTCTGTAATACTTTCATTATTCTGTGTTAATAGTACTATTAACTACTTCCTTCATCAGTTAAATGTTTGGGGTTTGAGGTTTGGTTTTCTTTTTTTTCTCAATTGAGCTTCTGCAGAATTATAGCCATGATAACTTACCACAAATTTTTTAACATTCCTGAAATCCAAGTGTGACACCGGTTTTTCTTCAACATTTCCCATTTCCATTTTAACAGAATGTTATGTAGCAGAGTTTTAAGGATAACTTTTGGAAAAAAAGAAAAATCCTATTTATTAGGATTGGTTTTATTTCAATTGGCAAGAAAACAAAACAATTACAACTGCTTCAAAAAGTCTATTCACCAAAAAAAAGTCAAGCAATGAAATAAAATTATTGTTCTGGTTTCAGCAGCTAAGAGCAATATAACTCATCATTCAGGATCAAACCACCAATGTCTACTCATAACAGGGTACGGTTATGTAAAATTAAGGCTGGCACTGCATTGTGCCCAGATACTTGCGGTTTGGATCCTTAACTATGAATTTCCTTCCTTTTATGATCTTAAGCCAGAGAACAATAGCTGTGTTTTAATCTTGCCTTTTGTAATTTTCTTGGTCTTTTCTTTCAAGTGTTTACATACAATGATACAGCCCTGAGTGATGCCACAAAGTAACACATCATCCAAATCTAGCTGTTTACCCCAGATGCTATGATATCATTCAAGGTTGAACAAATCATTTTTTCCCCTATGGAATGATTATGGATTCATAACAAAGAAGTGGATTTTTTTATTGTCATTCACCCATGTCTGCATCAGATGACATGCTTATGATTAAAGGCTGTAATATTATGATTTGCCAAACTTATTCTAAATCATTTTCAAATGGAAAAAGAAAAAGATATCTGGAAAGAACCTTCAGCAGCATTACCAAGTCCCTTTGTTCATCTCATATTATAAAGACTACATTACTGGACTTCTGCACCAGATTCTCTTCAGTCATTGCAAACTGGTTTCACTTTACTACAAACTTTACAACAAACAATAACA
>NW_020897695.1:21727303-21825600 GCF_003984885.1 Neopelma chrysocephalum
TATGACAATACTGGCCTTGCAAAATATAGGTGCATGAAAAAGAAAATTATGAAGATGATGAAGAAAGATAAACTCATCAGTTATTAGTGAGAAACTCTATAATATAGAAAATTTTAAAACTTCACATATTCCAGAGGAATTTGAAGAAAACTGTTAGCTTCTATGAAGCAACATAGAACAGGGACTTCTTTTACTAGTTGGGCAGGAAGACCAACACAACTCCCTTCTTCAAGCATACCTCCTTTCATCTCAGAAAGACAAAGAAACAGGTTCCTAAAAACAGAACTTTACATTCCAAATGGTAACATATTATTCAAAATTATAAATATCTATCTGATATTTCACCTTTGTATTAAACATATTGGATCTGATCCTCATTCTACATTAAATATAAGCACATTACAAAGGGATTCAAGTTTCCTCAATTTTGTCAGTGTCACACCACCTTACGGATTCAGAGCTATGATACCTATGTTGTTCAAAGCATGCTTTCTCCCTACTTTATTTTGCAGCTAAAACTTTACTAACAGCTAAAACAGTACCCACTGCAGAAATCCTGGTTGAAATAGCTTTCAATAATAACTAAGAATAGCACAACCAGATTCTTTACTTAGATAGTCATTCTTTTGTTTGCAGCCAGGTAAATTCCTGGGCGTGTTGTTTCCGCTCCTACAACATTTTTAAACAAAAGACAGAGGTGCCCATTTCTTAAACCCATTTCTGTGGCATGCACAGGGAAATACAACAGTATTGTTACCCAAGGAATACAAAACTTGTCATACGTTAGAGGTACCCATAGTGTAGTATTTCCAAAAAGGAGGTAAGTTGCAACGTATGTTTTCTGTTCTCCCCTTTTAGGAGGAGAAGGCTCCACTGTGGTCTGCATACTTTAGAGTAACTTTAGACGATTGGCATTCAGATTAGACACAATCAATAAATCCACGTTGCATTTTCAGCACTGTTCTCAAAATCAAATTCACTGTCACTGCAGAGGACTATCTTCTCTCTTGTTTTTACCATGCTTGGTTTTTGTTGATTCTATTAATGTTGTCTGACCATCTGTAGGGTCGGATGCCATACTCTTACATATTCCTACTACTGAAACAATCAGACATAAAGTTTTTAAAAACATTAAAAAACAGCAAAAGGAGATGTCTAATCTTTAAATAGATAAAAGAACACTAAGACATTGAAGATTTTTTGCTTTTTAGATTTTTTTCCACCTTCCACTAATTTTTATTTATTGCTGTCAATACATTACTTTCAATCACAAATGTTTAAAATAAAAGGCTAAATTTTCAATAGAGGAAATAGTTAAGAAAGTATAGATCATTGCTTCATAGTTCATATATATTGTCTTTAAATATCTAAGTCCCATAAATTAATAATGCTGGAGGAATAGGCTAAGGTGGAAAATAATCTACACAAGCAAGTTCTACTGTATTTGCATTCTTCATGGAAAAATAAACTGATGAATTTGACCCTTGCTTTTCAATACACAAAAGAACACAATGATACAGATTTGCTTTTCTTAATGCATAATATTTTTGTGCAATGTGAAACACAATCTTTCTATTTTTTTAAGTAACTATTTGTGAAGGAAGTTAAATCTAGCATTAAAGTTAAAGTGTGCTTTCTGTCTGCAGAAGTGTAAGGTAAGGCTTTCCCACACAGACTTGGTAGAGTCAACCCAGCTCTGGAGATATATTTCCAGGATGGAGGATATCACTAGTCAGAGAAATTCATGTAATCTCACTACTTAGGAACCTTGCTGGGGAAAAAACCCCAAACAAACAAAACCTCAAACTTTTTTACCACCCTTTTAAGCTATGCTAAACAAAAGATGTTTAAACAAATGGCTGATCAACAGCTAAGCAAAAGAATTCTAATCTAACACAGTTTCTTTCATCTACTTCAGGATAAACTTTGTACAGTCTTTTTTTTTTTAACAAGAACAACCAACAGCTTATGTGGCAATCCAAATTGGCAGGAAAATCTAGAATTATTTCTTTTTATTAAAATAAATGGAGCTACAAACATTCAGTGGTCAAGATGACAAGAAAAATCTAGAGGGAAGCTCATTTCAAATTTCTTCTAAAATATGTTTCCGTTAATACTTTCAGATTTTGTTAAATAATATGCATCTCAGTTAAAAGGAGGCTTCTATAATTAGTTAAAGAAATTAGCCATATCCTAGAATGACTAAAGGTCTCATTAAACTCAAGGTTTCTTTTTTAAAAAGAATATCTTGTTCTTGTTTCGACTGTGAATCTCCTTTGGGATAGGTACTGCTATCCACGCATAGGAGGAGCCTCTGGCACTGTCACACTCCAAACCAACAATACCACTGAAAGCATACCTGATCATGTTCTTGATTTGTTTTGGTTTTCCCTGTTTTGTTTTTCCTCAGAAGCCAAACAAGCTATCTAAATTCTAACACTTCAGTTATAACACCTTAAGAAACAAATCCAAGAAATTCCAGGCAGCGGGAGCTACTGTAGACCTATGAAGGCAATTTTCCTGGTGGAGGAAGAGTCTCCATTGTTAGAAAAGTTTATCCGAGTTCCTGAGATAGTGATACGCCAGGAAGGTAACTCCACTTCCAGTACAACTGTTTACAGTACAGCTTCTGGCAATATGTTTAAGTCAGCTGAACTGCGATTTTTCCCAGACATCTAACCAATATAACTATGCCAACAACACTAAAGTATAGCCAACTCTAAAGTATAGCCAATGTGAAGCATGTGAAGCAATTGCAAAGATCATCTTTTTCCATGTCTCCATGTGATACGAGTTTTGTGTGAGATGGAAAGGTTATTAAAAATCTCTCAACCCAAGTGCCTTGTTTGTCAACTGGAAGAAAACACCACAAAAGATACACAGAACAATAGTCAAAGGAAAATGTTGCTGTATTTTCATCATGTGAAGGAGGATTAGGGGGTGGGCAGTATTTTTTTTTTTTTTAATTACCAGTGTCTTGCTTGCATTAATTACAAGAAACATTTGAGTCAACTGTTCCTGGCTTGGATTAATTTCATGATTCAAATTATCCTCAATTTGCAACACATTTGGGTTTGTGTGTATTTCATATTGGGACAGTTTTAATCTTAGTAAATTAAGATCTTCAATCTGTTACATTTGACTGTATTCCTTTACACTTTGTTCTCATATAATAACTACCCTTCAGAATTCAAAAGGTTTATCATTTTGATCTACAGTCAAAAATAAAAAAGACTGACTTCAGTAGGGGATGAGACTCACAGCTGGATTTTATGATCCTCTTTATTCATGAAGGAAATACCAGCTAGCTTTGAGGCTGCTAAGATTTACATGTGCGCCAACCTTGATGGAAAAATGTTCTTAATGTTTTTTCTCCTAGGATATATGTCAAATATGGAAGATATAGAAGAACTGTCAGTTGCTTGACACAGAATAAAATGGTTCTATGCAGCTGTAGTATGCAATGAACAGGACAAGAGGACATAGTCTCAAGCTGCTCCAGGGGAGGTTTAGGTTGGACGTTAGGAGGAATTTCTTCACAGAAGGGTGATTAGACATTGGAATGGGCTGCCCAGGGAGGTGGTGGAGTCACCACCCCTGAAGGTGTTTTAAGGAAGGACTAGATGTGTCACTTAGTGCCATGGTCTAGTTGACAAGGTAGTGTTTCGTCATAGGTAGGACTCAATCTCACAGGTGTTTTCAAACATAACTGATTCTGTGAGTCTGAATATAGAAAGTCACAGACTAGCAAAATTTACTAGCAAAATTTTTCTATGGGCATGGGTCTTTCCTGTGTATAACTCCATTGGCTTCACACACATACTGCTTGCATGGTTCCCAGCAACATGATGGTTACAAAATAGACTCATGACTGTGTTTCAAGAGAAAGGCAGGCCTTTTAGGCTACTAACTTGTATCACTGGAGAAAATCCAGTAGTAAATTGAATCAAATGAAACCTGTCAGAGTAAAATATTACAGTTCTTAAATAAACAAAAGCCTAGACATACAAATTTGAGTTTGAAACACCCATTACACATTCTTTTCTCATCATTCGTTCTGAAAAACAAGTGAGTTCATTCACTATGGGTCAGATGCCCAGTAACTCACACAATCAGAACATAATACAATTCATAAGCAAGACCCAGAACTGCCACAGAACCTAAGACATTTCAGGTCCTGAGTTATCTTTAGATTTGTAGAGCATAATCAAATCTTGATCATAAATACTTCCGTGATGGTGATTTTCGTACAGCTGCATAAATTTTTATGAAGACTTAAATGCTTTTTAAAATATAATTAGGCCACTGGATCAAATTATAACATATATACTCATCAGCTTAATAAAAGTTTACCTGTCACATTTAATAATGAACCAGCTTTGATACACACATTTCATCAATCACAAAAATATCTACCTCATTTTATGAATTCCTTCCTGTATGATGAAACAATATTTATGACTGTAAGTTCAGCATGGACTGGAAACCTATAAGCACACTCTTCCCATGAGATTGAAAAGAGTTATCATGAATGATTTCACCACTGTATACTTCTGTCCTGGTAGAGCATAAAACTGGCTCTGAGATTAACAAGTCAGAATTGTCTGCCTGACTAAATCAATTTAATCAGCACTGTGACAATGACATTTCTACTTCAGATGAAATAATTTGTTTATGAGTTGTATTTAGAGGTCTACCTGCATATTGAGAATACAAAAATGCAATGAGATGTATTTTAAGAAAAGCATACTCCCTCATAAAAGCAAACAAAAAAACAGCGCAGTAGTCACTCCTATGCACTACCAAAACTATAAGCTACAGTGTTTTCTATTATAAATTTAGAGAAAGGACTTAGAAGCATTTTCAGTGTACAGAATTATGCTACATTATGTAGCATATTACATGGAACCAGTTCCAAGGACCTGGACAACCCCTCTGCAGTCCTTTGGATTTAACAGTACAGTGATATAATGTACTTCTGCAAAATATTACTCTCTGAAGAGCCTGATAAATGTTTATCTTGGGCTCTTTTCCCTTCCTGTTTAAACAGTATAGTTTCTATACTCTTCGAGAAATATTCTAGTTTAAATTTAACATTTTCATACCCAAGCTTTTAACATTTCTATGCTTTCAAAATTCATTCTGTTGTCTCTGTAACTACATAGATGTCACCAGATGTCACTGCTGGCTTAACTGATTACAAATTTAGCTGTTCCTAAAACACCTGGATCATACAACTCTATCAGATTAATTCAAAGTTCATATTCACATTTTATTTCATCTTGCAATACAGCATCTTTAAGAAATTGCACCAGGCTGCACAGTCTGGATGAAGCCTACCTGCAATTTTTTTCAGACTGACAAGTCTTATTTTATTTATGAGAGTACAAAACTTGCTTGGGACTCTTTAACTCAAGACAGAAGGACTTTAATGATATTTAGGTCTTCCACATCTTTGTATTTTCCATAAAGTCAGCAGCTGAAGGCATTGCACTTTTGTATAAAATCTAATAAAATTATGGAAAATGACAGTAAAGAGAAAATTAATCTTAAATGTATTTTAAAACATTATAGAGTCCAAACGGGAAAAAAGAAAACAGAAAAATGCATGTAAGAAATGAGACAGGCTATAAGGAACAAGAACAGAAAGTCTACTGGAAATAATAAAGTATATTGGAAAAAAAATCAAACAAGCTACACAGAGGGAAAAGATACCTGCTTTGAGGACAATAATTGCTTAGGTTGCAGCTTGATAAAGTCACCCCCAACTGATTGAAAAGTTGATGTCCAATCTGATGTCTACAGCTGAGAGCATGTGGTGGTCTCACCTCAGTCCCTAGAATATAGTAATACTCAACATTAAAAGCACACATAGTTCAGAAAATTGACCATTACTGATCAGGGAAGTCTAGGACTTCGGTTGTTTGGGAACTGAACTTTCTCTCACACCACGTGGGTGCGGATGTTGAGCCCTGGTGACTCAACAATTTCTAGACAACTTCTAGAGGCTGTCAGGTTTTTAAAAAACAGACATGCTTTCAAACTCTACCTTCTTTCTTTTTCACAAATGTTCCTATTCACAAACTGGTTCTGTACTAGTAGAGTTATGTACTTATTCTGTTTGAAATACAGTAAGCTATACTAGATAAGCCAGTTACACTTGTAAAATAGTACTTAAACTGAAAAGAAAAACAAAATACATTTGAACATATCAAGCTGAAAGAAAAATGCTGCAAAGCAGTTGACCTGTGCTTTTTTTTTTTAAACATCATTATCAGGAGCTACGTTGATCCAGTTGGGTAGGTATTTTTTCTGCTAACCCTAGTTTATTCCCTATTTCCACACGTACGCTTAGGGGTACAGAAGTTGTCATCTGATATGTACATTCAAAAGCAAATCCATCAGGAACTTCTAGGACTGAATCTTTTTTCATACAGAAAGTGTTTATTCATCAACAGCAAAACTCACTAGAACATATAATGTCAAAGAATGAAAAACATTTTAGACAAAAACTGAAATCAAAAGTTGCAGCAATTTAAAAACATTTGTGATTTTACTTTTTCAGAGTTAAGTGTTTTCATTTTAAAACAAATTTTCTTTTTAATTTTCTTTATATGGCAAATTATGCAATGCAACGGAAAAAGTACAATCAAAGTGAAACATTATTTCAGTAGTTTTAGCTTGTGGAAAATAGTTTTTTGGAGGGCAGGGACATGGACTTAGGAGAGGAGATGGATCTTTGCTGTGCTTAGACAAAAGAAATTCTGAAATTGGAAGAATCTCACCACATGAAAGGATTCAGTTTCAGTACAACTGCACATATTAAGTGATAAACTGGTACAGGTAAAGCACTGGAATGATCAACCCTGGTACAAAACCAGCATAACTGTAGCAAATCATGTTGGAGAGCCTGAGGGAATACCACCTTCCAACAGGCTGAGTGGTGGGCAAGCATGGACCGTCCAAACAACCAGCTTGTTACAGTGAAAACATTGTTTGTAATTCTCTTCTCTGTGCTCCACCATGCTTCCCTACCTGCAGTTTAAAGCTATCAAGCTCCAGAGCTCTGTCCCATACAAACTGCAGCATTACATCGTACAGCCTCTTCTCATTGCAGAGGTGAAGCCCAGCAGGCCTGCAGTATTCACCTCTGCCATACTAATGGCTTTCACACCATTGTACACTGAGCCAAGACGTACAACTAAATCACAACTATGCTGGTGCTGGGGTCTGGCTCACACCTCAAGTAACTCCTGATCTTTATTACCCTTTTTTTCCAAAGGGCTGGAGTCACATTCTTATTTCCCATTTGTTCCCTATAAATTCTCCGTTCAAAAATGTATTACTGAAGCATTGTCATGGAAACAGTAAAGGCTAAAACTTTACTTTAAAAACAATCTTGAAGAGTTTTAAGCAGTTTTTCTCAGACCACAGCTGCTATATGTTTTCAGGCAGAGCCATAGCAGACAACACTGTTTCAAGAGAATAACGTGAACAGTGACCCTCTTTATATTACAGAAGGATGGGGAGACTGTGGTCTTCCTGCTTCCTTTTCCCATTTGTCCAGTACTCCTGCCTGCTCCTCCCTCCTAACAACACTTCTGATGGTGCACATAATTTTTCTGCTTTTGCCACTCAGCACCAATTTGTAAAACATTACTATTAGCCACTGCTGCTGGCATTCCCTTCCCCACGAAATGGTACAACCAGAATAATGACAGGGATACTCTGCAGTGATTTTCCCTTCTCCTGCTGTTCCACCCAACAATAGAACTGGGGAGAGGGAGATGTTTTATTCAACTGAACCTCTGATCATAGGATCATTGGATAAGTCAGGTTAGAAAGAACTTCAGGAAGACTCCATACCATCCTCCTGCAGGGACTTCAGAACAGGTTATTGGGGTTTTATTGAATCAGTTTTTGAAGACTCCAAGAACAGAGGCTGCACAACCTCCCCAGGCAACTTGTTTCACTGACTGTCCTCATGGTGAAAATATAATTGCATTTGAATATCCTCTTACTGGAACCCTTAGGCTAAGCAATCCCCATTAATAACCATAAGGAACACAAACTTATTCTTTAAATATCATGCAGTTGACCTTAGCAAATGAGATGCAATGCTGCCTAAAGGAGAAAAACACAAAATAGACAGGTGACTTTTTGGGTACTTCTGATAGGACTTTTGCTACCTGGTGACTGACTTTGGACAACTTCATTTCTGTCTCAGCTTCCTCATTTACATAGTAAGTAAAAAGAGATTTACTTACTCTGTAGAGTCTTTTGATGTATATTAAAAAAAGTGAAGAAAAAAGGTAACTTTGATAATGATGGTGATAATAGCAATATAAGTAGTTATTATTGTTAAAGTAAAATACTAAAATATACATATATTTGTGTGTGGTTTTATATATATGCATATATACATGTAGCTCCTAGAATAGCTATAACCATCCCTATCAGTAACTGCCTCTGAATTAACCTCATCGAGATAGGTAGTATCCAAATCCTACAAATGTAGAAAGTATGTATACATCTGTGAACACATATGCATATATATAAAAACTACATTAAATTTATACTACTTTGTGTGTGCATATGCATCTTGTACTTAATTTTAATCTTAACCTCTAAACTGTGATTGTCCTAGGAACAAAGTTGCTCTTCCATAAGACAAATCAAATGTCTTTATATTCTACACTCCCAGGAAAAAAAATTTCTACCATTACTGTTATTATTTCATTTCCAAGGCCACTGAAAACACAGAAACCAAGTAGTTTGATCAGAATACCCCAGCACTAGTCCACCCTTACAAAGGTGTATCTTGAATAATCTTTTACCCTCGCTGCATGGAAGGCCTTCTTAGACAGCTATTGTAAAATATCAGACAAACTAAGCCTTCAGAGGGATGAACATATAAAGCTCATGGGATGTTTTTATTCTATAAAGGGCTTAACAGAGGATGATCTGAAGAAAACATTAGTTCCTTTGCAACTTGTACAGAAAGCACTTGCTTCCCTAAAACAAGGTTGCAGTAGGAAGCCAAGTGAAGAAGTCAGATTAGAACAGAGCTGATGAAACCCTAATTCAACAAGCAATACAGAATCACAGTACAAGATGTTAATAGAAGCCATGTTAAGTACTGCTCTTCACTTAAAAGCATTGCTTTATAAGGTTACCCCTGAAAGTGCACTTGTACATTCTGGCTCCAAGATCTAGTCAAGTACATGGCACAGATTTCTTGCCAACTTTGCTACACAGACCTTATTATAGAACAAAAATATCCCACCCATAATCAATAAATACTAGACATGCTGTACCATACTAATGATGTTCATACTGAATTTTCCTTAGAGGAATACACATTGCTTTCAAGCACACATATTTGTATAAAGCTTATAGAGTGATTGCTCTTCTAACCTTAATTTATACATTAAACTGGATGCTTAAATTGATACCTTTTATCAACATTTTCCCCAAGAGAGACAAGGAGCATCTTCTGGTGTCCAATTGGAATGACAGGGAAAATTTAGTAAGTACAGGTAATTTATCTATTAGTGTAGCCCTAAAATTATGTATGTGTATATATATATATATACATGTGCTTATTGACCAAAATTCCATTTTTTTCTTAAAGGTTATTCCTTCATTGCTACAGAAATAATAATATCCCCACTGTCCATGCCACCTTTTCTCGGTACTGAAGGAAAACAAAAAGACACCATGCACTGAATTTCTCTTCCACTCCTCCAAGACTGTATGCTTCCCATCAGATGGATTCACAGAAAAAAAGTGGTCACAGGAGGAAGGACTGCCCTCAGCTAAGAGAAAAGATATTGCAGCCCAATTCCACATCTTTTTCCAACATTGCTCAAGCAGAGAGGGTCTGTGAATAGCACTGACTCACTTTGGAGAAGGCATGGGAGAAAAGCATTTCTGATCTGAAAGCACAGAGTACAGCAGGAGTACAGCACGAGTACAGCACATGGAGAAGGGCCCAAAACTAGTGCCATAGGTTTCATAGTAGCGGAATGAGTGACAAGACCTAAAGAGTTTGTTATTTGTTTCTGAGTATTCATAACCTGGTGCTATCAGTCAGACATTAAAGAACACAAAACTAACGTAAATAGGATGAGATACCTGGATTAAGCCAGTAGAATAACTAAAATGTCAGACAGAAACTCTCATCATGGGAATATGTTCACAAGACAAATAACAAATGGAGCCTGACATTTCCAAAGTGAAGGTGGACACCTAATTAAAATATTTTCATTGCAGTGACCTCTTCACACCCACTGTTCCCGATGACAGGGGGAGCAGCTGGTACTGAGAGCCTGGGAAATTTAAGCCATTTTTATTGAGGTGTTTAAATGTGGCACTCCTATTTGAAAAGGCTGACACTGACTTTCATAGGAATTGATCAGTTTGATTAAGCATAACAGATTTTGGACAGGTGAAAACATTTTGATGAATGCTTCCCCAAAGGAACATGGGGACAAAGAGGGAGTTTAAGCGAAGCTATGAGAGAAACTCAGACTGAAAGGGAAGGGGAAAGGAAGGACACCGGGCCTGAGCCAAGCCCTAGTTACTGCTTTTAACATGTGCCTGGAAATGTATATATGTGAGTATAAGAAGGAAATGAGCCAGAACAAATAAAATTGCAAAGTAAATGCTAAGCATGTTTTTCTTCCCCACCTCATGGGAGAATAAATATTTTATCCTGCTACAGTTCTATTATTTATCTTCTTCATACCACATCCAATTGGGAAGCGAAACTGTTAAGACTTAAAGTCAAGGTTTCTTTTTGAGTTCAAATGCTACAGTTTGGCAGTAGAACATCTGCTTCAAATGTTTCAAAGACTCTTGACATTTACTACAGTATGCCCCCAAAAAATCCAGCAACTGAGTGTATCACTGTGTATATCATAAAACTGAACATTCTTTGCAGTGTATCCCCTGCACACTCTATGTCATCTCAGTGAAGAAAATAATGTACCATTCTGCACTAAGAATTTTATTTCAACAATGTAGTAATAACACACTTTTTATTAGGGAGATAAAAATATCCCTCATTTCTTAGTATAAATAAAGATGACAGGATATACAAAAGAAAGAAAGCAAATAGAGGGGAAAAGAATGAAAAAAGAAGTTTACAAGAACCACAATCTGCTTTTAGTGTCACCCTACAGCACTTTCTTTGTGTGTCACTATTTGTCTGGAGTTCACAGTTGTAATTTTTCTGCAGTGAACATCAGTTTTAAAAAGGATTAAAAATCATGTCTTTTCATACATCTTATGGGTGTTTCTGAGATTACAAAACAAATAAGAATGGAATTTTCTCACTGTAATAATTTTCTTATTTGCCTGCAAGTGACCTTAGAACTCATCAATTTAAAAACTGTAGAAATACACTTTAATTGAATCTTTGATATAGTAAAGGCAGCCAAAGACTCAGCATCAAAGAATGCAATAACTGCTTCAAAGCCAAATTTACAGTATTTGCTTGCTCTGAATAATAAAAACCATCATGTGAAAATTCTTTGTCTTTAAAGGATAACAAATACAAATCACATGTCAAAATGATAACTAAAAAAAATTCCTTCCTTAACACGACGAAATAAGTAAAAGAACCAAGTCCTACTCAAATTTACATGTCCCATATAAACTGGGTGGGTCAATACCAGGTATATAACTTATTTCACGAGAGTAAGGTTGAACAGCACCTGTGGGCTGCTCAGTGGTCCCAATAAATATCTCATTTACATTCAACAGGGACTATACAAAATAGCAAAATTGTGAATCCCTGTTAATTTCTTCTTATTCATCAAATCTCTATGAATGTCCTCAGTCCAAACTGACACCCCATGCCAAAAAAATAATGTAAAATGTTTTCTGGGCTACTCATCATCTGTATACAGATATTCCTTAAAATCACATCAAGAAGAAAAATATACATGTATGAATATGGTCTTTGGACTTAACTCACTTCAATGTGTCCTTTGTGGATCATGAGACTATTCAATGGAAAACATGAAGTGCTTGAAAGATATTAAAAGCAGGCAGCTTTTCCCTGACAGGATGGCAGCAGGTCATTTTTAAGGGTACAGAGTGAGGAAGATGCACAGGTGTCAAAGGAAGGTGTTTCCATTGCCCAGAGAACAGTGGCCCACGCTTACTTATACTGGCATTGACATATTATCACTCAAGTAAAAGTTGCTGCAAAAGACTGTAAAACTGGTATACCTGGCACAGGCTTTAGCTTTCCAGGAAAAAAAATGAGCCCAAAGGGTCTATGCGTAGAAAGTTCAAGTCAGTACTAAATTTAGACTCATGTTATGCAACCAAATAAAATGGGATGTTTTTCACACACTCAGGGAAATGTCATAGCAGGAAAAAAGATGCTGACCAGGATGTGAATGATGCCAAGTCACTCTTCCAGAGAACTCTCCAAAAACAACTCCACAAGAAGGATTCCAGTTTTCAAACACAGATGTTACCAAAAGAGGCTAAAAAATGAGTTAAAGCTGTTGATGTAAAGGAAGTTCTGTAGACTGAAGTATCCTGCCAGTGTACTCAAAGTATTACAGTATTGAAAAATATACCTTTGCTTCTCTAGGGTTCAAACACACTGGTAATTCAGATTCTGCTGCCTATGTACCATTTTTGCAAATGCAGACAGGATACCTGGGGTGTGACAGGGTTGCAGACACTGGACAGAATGTGTGCTACATAGGCTACATGTACAGTGCAGCTCCTCTTTGCCATAATCCCAGCAAGTCCCTGAAAAGCAACATCCTACCTTCCCCATTTTTATACATCAAAGATATTTTTCACCCCAGTCCATAAAAAAATTGAGCATGAGATGAACAACAGCAGATTCCAATCCAGTATGAGGTAATACAGATAAATACAGGGTACTAATGACCATTTATGTCTCTACAGAACAGAATAAACTACAGAGATGCATTTGCTTTCAGCTTGAGACATTGTGCAGTTATTAATTCCACCTGTATAAAAAATTGAAAGTATCATCTAAAATAACCTTATTTCACCTAATATATATTTTTTTAGGTTTGGAAATGCCTAATTTAAACAAAATTCACAATAACCTTTATCACTCATTACTCAGGTTGCCATTTTGGGTCTATGCCAAACTATTAAAACACAGATACCACATCTAAATAAGATGGGACATTTTTCATACACTTAAGCAAATGACACAATGAAAGAAAGAGATGTTGACCAGGTTGTGAATGAAGCTGAATCATGCTTCCAGAGAACTCTCCAAACACTACTTTGTAATTCTAATTACTTCAACAACTCTAACATAAACTATGTTCTATTTGAAATAAGAATCTCAATGACGTATCACAAAATCTGATCAGCTTCATACAAGAGATGCATATACATCAGCTAAGAAGAAAGATAGAGAAATAAAATGAGAACAGCTTGTGATAAGTATTTCTTGGGAGCTAGCAGGTATATTATAGTTACCACAGCAAAATGTGAATCTCCACTCACTTAGGTCTAAATTTGTTTTGTCCTATTTCCTGTAACTGAAGAACTATAACCAGAAGAAAAGAAAGATACTGCAGTTACAGAACAAATTGGAGATTAAATACAGAGACTTGAGGATGGCTTTCAGCACAAGTACTGACTGTCATCTAGCTGCCACTACATAAACATTCCCTAGTGCTACAGCGATACCAAAAATTAGAGTAACTTGTCTTAAAATTTGAAAATCATGAGTATCATGATGCTATAGGCTGAAAGCAAAATCTTTTTGGCCTTAGAAAAAGGTTTATTTCTTTGTTGCTAAGTATCATTTAACTTCACAAAGATATTTCTTTCATATGTCCGTTTATTGATCTTGGAATATTTTCAGGTGAATCTATGTGAACAGTTTCTAGAGCTTTGCAAGTTTGTGATTAATTTAGTTGGACACTGTGGAACTGGCTTATATTTTGAGTACTCACATTGTGTTTGGAACAAACTGTGACTGCTTTGCTTTTAAGAATCTTCAAAAATACTTTTTTAGATCTTTACTGAATTTTATCTTTCTTAACAAGATAATGAGTGTGAATCCCATCCTAGAGGGGTAAAAATCTAGATGTAAAAAAGCACTTAAATACATTCGTAGCTCTATTTCTGTTCTTGCAATACTTAAACCAAAGTAGGTCCTTTCCAACTGAAAATACTATAAGTCTCATTGTCTTCATGTGAATCAAATCAAGCATGTCCATAAGTTTAGAAGCATAAGGATGCTTTTTTTAAATCAGTGTTGAAATGCTGCCACTTTCGACCACTGATTGCAAGAAAATCTTCCTTTATATCTTTACACCATTAGGTTTTGTAATGTCTCTATGCACTGAGCGCAGGGAATACACACATAGTCCTTATGCCCTTAAAATGTTGAGTGACTTAGGAAAAGAGGTCAGAAGTCATTTTTTTCTGTCTGTAAACTTTAATAAACTAAACCATTTTTTCCACTTATTTATTTTCAGGATCACAGTGGCCAAAATTTGTAGTTCTTGAGAACATACTCTCACTAGGAGTAGGACTCCTAGAAGTGCTCATATAAGCGGACAAACTAATTCCAGTAGAAGAAAAAGCACATCTCTGTCAGTGTTACACTCAACTTTTGGTAACCCAAGTATACAAACACATGGATGATCTTATCTACATGTAATCCACATTTTAAATTTAAAAATTATAGAAATAATTAATCAAAAATTTAGGAATTTTATGTTTTTCAATTAACTTTTGATATACATCAGTGCCATTCAATACTCATTTTTTTATTAACCATACCAACAGATACTATGCCTTATAAAAAACCTGTACTATCACTGCCTTGAAGGATTTCAATAACATTACTTCAAAACTCATTTTTCTGAAGTCTGTAATTCAGCTATGAAAAAAATACACTCCAGGCTGAAACCCCACATTCAGAACTTTTAGTCTACAAGGCTTCTTTCAGTTTAATTTGGTTTAAAGTAGTCTTTTCAACTTGAAAATTGTCAAATAAAAGCTCCGTGCCTTTACTTTTTAGAAAAAATGTTTTTGTTACTCAAAAATAGCTTTGAATTTCCCTATTCTATTTCATTTGTAAGTGAATGAATACAACTAAATTTAACGTGATGTTTTAGGTTAATTTACCCCTCAGGCTCTCTCAGTGAAATGAAACCAGGTTATAGAAGTCAATGACAAATTCAGTCTGTGCATATTTGTCGATTAAGAAACTAATACTGTTGAACATACATAATATCTAATTGCTACTCTTCTATAAAGCTGTCCAGCATTGTTCAGTGTGTAGAGATACATTATTCCAACAACGTTTCTGTTTTTCTCCAGCTATGTACTTTTCATTTCTTCATCTCAGCAGCCTCCTCCATTTTTTCTCCAATTTGAGTGGACAGTAGTTGTTTCTGCCCTAACATCACTTCCACAAACCCCTCTGCTATACTGTATGTGGTTAACCAACAAGTCCACCATGGAAATTTATAGTGTCTGAAACCATCATGTTACCCTGAAATATAGTGAAAAGGGAGTTTTGAAGCCTTAATAAAAAAATTAAAGCCACATAAGATTTGTTTTTTATTATGGGATCAAATTAAGTCTTTATGACTTCCAGCCCCACTCCACCTAGACAGAGAATTTTCTTATGACTCATATATAACATGTAATACAAGAATCATATCTGACATCAGAAAAGTCTGTACTTGACACACAGTTCTGACCAAACACCTCAGGTTTAGTGCATGGAATGCTCCAGCTGGCAGATGCTATAACGCTTTAAAAAATTAGCCAGTGAGTACCCTCCTTTTGCCAGTTAAAAACATTAGTATGTACTGTATCTTTTCCTTCAGAAATCTTGCATGGCTGGGAATCTCTCAATCCTGCTTAACTTCAACTGTTCTTTTTACTTTTACATATACAGTTCATAAAACTTAAGGAAGCACCTGTTTCCAATGGGATCTATCAAATATAATAGTTTTGGATTCCTGGTATTTGTGGCACTTTCACAGTCCCAGAAGAATTTCAGCTTTCTTCTCACTGAGATACACATTACAATTCATAACCATTTAAATTACTACTTGCAAGAACAATTTAAAGTTAAATAATAAAAGACATATAGCAAAATTGTAAATGATTCAAGAGACTCTTCATGTGTTGAAGGTATTCTTATTCTGTGTACTGAGGGTGTGCTCTTCTGATTATATTACTAAAAGTGGTACTCTTGTACAGATTTGCCTGATCTTTCTTTCTTTTTGTCTGGGTTCTTTTCCTTCACTCTCTGTATATCCAAAAAATAAGCATGTTACAAAACACACTCAAAATCAGAGAAAGTGATTTATTTGCTCATGAGAGCAGAAAAGTCTTTAAGTCCTCCTCCAGCAAGTAAGAACTTTATCACTTACGCTTTATATAAATTTGCTTGTTTTTCATTCCTACTAGTATTTCATTCCAACCAGGCTTGCCCCTGTTCAGGTCTAGATTTATGAATATGAGGAAGAAACCCATTTCCATCAACTTGACTACTTGACGAGAAATGAGCCTGACTTAGCATTGCTCCTCAAGGAGCCTACAAAGCCAGGGAACCTTCCAGCAAAATTTTCTCTTCATGGAATTCTGCTTCATACGTCACTATAAATAGCCAACAATATGGTTTTACAAGTATCCTTCAAAGGGCCTCATTTCCCAGTTCTTTCCTTTAACAAGGCAGTGTTGGTCTTGCAGTGTATCCCTCAATATCTTCAATCAGTGGTGTAATAGTATGTAATACATAAATATCATTCTACTAAATTTGTCTTGAAAGAATTTCAAAAGCAGAGAGAAAGCAATACTTCCTCTGAATTGGAACATGATATTGGATAAGGTAGGGCAAGGGAAAAAGAAATTTTCCTGGTTTTATAAGTCTCATCCATAAATGCAAGCAGTAGCTTTAAGTGTCTTTTATAACCACAAACCTGCTTCAGGATTCCAATAGGCTACATATAAAAATCTCATTAACCACTTCTTAATCATGTGCTGGTATGTCAATGGGATAAGAACATAATTTCCAATCAACAAATTACTTCAATTTTTCCTAATTATGCAAAGGCTTTGGAAAAAACATTTTGGCAAAACCTAAAAGAGTATAAATATTTAAATCTGTTCTAACCAATAAAATTATGGGTTTTGTTTTCTTTTACTTCTCACAAAGAAAGGCAGCTGCTTATTTTTATGTCCATTATGCACCTCCATAGCATTCTGTCCAGTTATTTTTTTGGCAATGACAGCAAGACATCATACGTGAAAAGAACCAGTGCAATAAGAGGTATCATATATACTTTATCTACATCAGATAGGTAAACCTCACCCCTTTTCTATTCATTTGCTCCTTCCTGTACACTGGATCACATTACCTTCACTAATCTAGTTATATGTTCCTATTATCCAACAAACAGAAATCAAAGCACCAAATTCTTCAGTTTGATGAGCTCATCAAAGGTCACCTGACAAATTGGTTATACTTACTTCCACTGAGAGATGTTTCTTGCTTTCTACTTGTGTTTTTTACAATAACAAGAAATCCCTTTCAAATAGCCAGTCTTCATTGTTTCATAAGCTTATGTAGCTTTAATTGACGCCACTACAAGTTCTCAAAAGCATTAATCATAATTCCTCTGTTTTCCTGGGTTTTATAAATACCCAGGTTTTTGCAGGATGCCATAGAAACCTGGCAAATCACAGCAATACAATTTCCTACTTTTAAACTTAGCCATAACGATAAAAGAAATCATACATTTAGTCTGAGAAGGTATTTTAATCTGAAGAGAGGAGGAAAAGGAACTGACTTGTAAATCCAGGCACTAGAATCCCATAACAAAATACAAGTTTCTTAGCACTAGCCTGCAACTAAGCTCTTTAGGTAACAAAATAATATAAGTTAAAGTATTGCTTCTCATATACTCCAGTAATACCAGATATTTGATTGCAATTTTATTACGGAGAAAGTAAGACTGCACTGAACAAAGAAACAGATTTAAATATTTATACTCTTTTAGGTTTTGCCAAAATGTTTTTTCCAAAAAGGGCTAATCTGATCAAAGCTATGAAAACACCTCTATTTTGACTAGACATAGGAGCACATAGTTCTCTTTGTAGGACAAAAGGTGCTTCTGCTTAGACAGTGCAGCATTAATGATTGTGTCGGCAGTTAAATTTAATTTTTTCTTTTATTTTTAGTTCTTTTACTTTGATATCAACTAAGTTGACTGAGCAAAATTACATCTTTCTCGCACATCAAGATGAAAGCCTAGGTTTTCAAGCTACATAAATGTCCGTATTGCAAACCCTTGCCTAAAATGATGTTCCACTTTTAAACCACAAGTAACCCGAGCTAGCAATTCTTAGCTGCTCTCCACTGCACGTTCTTGTGTTTCTTTCTGGTCAACACTTACTCTTCAGAATATCATCACATTGCACCTCCAAAATAAATTTGTAAAGCATTCTCATAGAATGCTTGATGGAGAGTCTGAGGCAGAATTATCTAATGCAATTCATGCTTAAAACACAAAATCACTTACAAGTATTCATAGCTAAGGGAACTCTCCTAATGAAACATCTGTATATCTCTTGATGCAAACAGGTCATGGTATATACCACGCCTGTAAATCAAATTAACAAATTTAACAAACAGCAGTTGGCAGGAAATGCACAGTACTCCTGCCCCTGGGCTGCTATCCTGTAAAATAACACAGTGATTTATTAAATACATTTTAACCTACATGAGAGCAGTCATAACAGCCCTCCACAGGTTCAATTCATTTTTTTTTAAGAGATTGTTTGCTCTTTGGGTATAGAGTAAGTACTGTCCACAGAAGATGAATACAAAACTATGCAGTTACTAAGTTGGATACTTTATTAAGGAACAGAAAATACACCCACTAAGAACTATTATTGAACAACCAGAGCAATCAGAGAACATCTAGAGTGCAGGTTACAGTTGCTTGTTCTGTCTTCACCATTCTATTAAGTCACTATTGCCTTGATTCACCAAGTTACTTAAGCATGTCTAATTTTACGAACATGAATAATCCCCTGAAGTCAAATGACTATTCACTCAATTAAAGATAGACATATGCTTAGGTACCTTAAAGAATTGAAGCCCGTAAGTGCCTGCAGTTGTTCTCCCAGCTTTGCTGCAAATAAAAAAACAGTTTTTGCCAATGAAATGTGATACTATAATGCTTTTATCACTGTAGAAATTATTTTTATTTAACATTCTTTTCTTTCAAGTCTCTTTTTTCACCCATAGTTCTAGGTAAAGAGTTCATCTAAGTAGATACAATAAAGAAAATTTTGTTTTACATGTAAACTAAATTTGAAGGTTTAGTTCCTCTTCCATTAATTTATAGAAAAAACCTGCTGAAGTATAAATCTTGGAAAAGACATAGGAGACTTGCTATTGCAAGTAGTTGATACTGAATTTATTGAGCAGACTCATAAACCGAAAGAGCACGATGATGAATGGAATTAATACAAAGAGAAATTTCATCTCAGAAGAGTTTTCCAAGATAGGAAGCTCTGCAGTTCTTGCAAGAATTAGGGTACTGGTCTTACTGCAGCACCCTGGGAAAATTAATGGAAGATTTACAACAAATTTTGAGAGGTGGTTTGTGTTACTTCTCACAAACTATCATCTTCCCCTTGTTTGGAAAAAGAACACATACTTGGCAATATCTGCTAAAAGTTGTTATTTTTTGATGGTTCCTAAAAAGTAGGATTAGAAATAAAAAGGAAGGGGAAGGAATATATAAAAAAAGAAATATCTCTATTTATAAACAAAATTAAACCCTTGTAAAGTATGTTCTTTAGATCTATTAAGACCTGTATAAACATACTATTAAAAACACAGTAACTCTAAGCAATTTATAGCACCACAATTCACAGCCTTCCTGCCTGAGCTAAGGCTAAGTCAGAAAATGGCTGCTGTTCTATGGCTATGGCTTAAATAATTTGAACAAGAAAGATATACTTATCAGTGGCCAAAGGGTGAGAAGAAACCATGACTTGTTATCCCATCTAAAAAGTCAGCATTCAAGAATTTGCCAATAACAGATTTTGTTGGTAGAGTCATACTGCTGGTGATAAAGAACTGCACAGATAAGTTTTTTAAAATGCCCACAAATAATAAATAAAAAAGGTTAAACTGAGGAGAGCTTGAGGGATTCTGGAAATTTTTCTGGAAAATGTCCTTAAATAACACCTATGCTAGACTCACATCTGTAAACTACAAACACATATGGCAATGCTAGCCTACAGATTTCTTCCCTCGTCTGATATTTTTGATTAAAAGAATTGTAAAGACTTTGCAACTCTTCATAATAAATTATTTGGACATATACTTTTTGCTTTTCTACCTGCAAGTCCTAATATTTCCTTATATAAAGACAATATGGGTATAGCCCAAATTTTCTCACAAGGCTTAAAAACACGTAAAATATACCCAGAAGGTAACTAGTTCTACTTCTGGAATTATATCCAACGGTTCTGAATAAAATTCATGTTTGTATATAAACCATGCATCCTGCTTCCACCACGATTATCCACCAAAATAAGCATCAACTTTAAAAATAATAGCTACAAAAATCACAGTATGGAGCATTTCAAAATTCACTGGAAAGAGAAAAAAAAAGTTAACCTGCCCATATGTATGAAAATGCGTCCTTCAAATTGGTGTCTCAAGAATTCAGAGTCAGAAATTCAAGTCCCACTTCTGGATCACACAGGAGAAATGGGAACACGCAATAAAAGTTTTCAGGCATATGTACTTATAAAATAAATACAATAGGAGAAAAAAAAGGTGTGGCGGAGAACTATTTTGTAGTAGCTTAACCTGCTTACTGCTGCAAGATTACCTAGCAGAGGTAAATATGCTTGTTATTAATCTAACACAAGTATGACTTCACCAAGTGGACATTTCAAACTGTATTCAATGCTCCTGAGAATACCCTTCCACTGCAAGTCCTGATATGTGTAGCTACGTAACACAAGAAGTATTTCTCACTGCAACATACGGTCACTTAATAATTACCATTTTGGGTTAACATTCTTAAAATACCTTTTAGAATGATTACTGAATAAAACTGTTTGTTCCGTTGGATTAAAAAACCTATAAAGAAATACCTATCATTTTATTGTTACTACATTAACTCACAGTTTACCCTTGAGAAAACAAAAAAGGAAACTAACCTGATTTTCCACTTTAAACTGTGTTCTCTGAGCAACTTTAGTGTTACAATTTCTGCTAAGACTATCATTGCTTCCAATTCTCCCCTGAAGCTATGAATGTTCATGACCACAGTTTGTTGGAGTGATATACTGAACTTTAAACCTTTAAGAAAATGCCACAAACAAATCCAAATGAAGTAAGCATGCACCTGCTCCCAGACTAAATTTTTCTCTGCTTTTGGTGAGGTTGTCGAGTCCTCTTGTTAAATAATAGCTTGAATCACATCCTGGTTTAAAAAGAAATCCACAAATAGTTCCTTAAAAATCTCTGGCTTTTTATTTCAAAAGTTTTATAACTAAACAGGGTTCAGTTCCCGCAATAACTCTACAGATTGTTTCCACCCACACAAAAAAACTCAGCCTACTTACTGCACAATTTATACTCAAAATGTGTAACACTGTTTTCCAACTGAAACAAAATCAATTGTGTGAAGTGTAGAGTTCATATTAACTCTAGAGAAAACAAAGTCCAATATATCTTGTTCAAATGGTAAGTGAAATCAGAAAAGCTCACAAGAAGCATGAGGGGAAGTTCAACTCTCAACTGAACTCTTATAAATGGCAAAAGTAAATTTAGGGCCTTGAGGGGGTGAGAGCAGAGAAGGATGTGAGGGTTGAAACCCTTCAGCATTTTTAAAATGACCTTTTAGAATTCATTAATTTCCAGATGACAAAAGGCAGGTTTGCACACAAGGCAAGAACATCTGAAGAAGAATAAAATGATGCCCCTGCTACAAGTTTGTCATCTTTTATTTTTAATTGTCCTCATTACTGAATTCAGAGAAACAGTAAGAACCCATAAAGGAAAAAATAAAGCAATTTAAACCCCCTCCTATTAGATCATCTATGACCAGACAAAAAATCACCTTATTTGGAACACATTTTTCTTTATTCTGAAATATTTTCATTAACACACAAGTTCCAGAATCTACATCACTTTTGCTCACCCCCATGTCCACACAAACAGAGCCCCAAGGAAATAATTACTTTTCCTGTTTACGTAAAATAATTATGCAGGATTTCCTGAGAACATGATTTTCAAATTAGGGACAAACCAAAACTGAAGAGTCTCTGTTTCCTTTACCACAGGAAATGTAGTGGATTTGGTTTTAAACTCAATTTATATATCAATTAAAAAGCTGGAAGTTCTTATCTGTGACTGAGTTGTGGCAACTTTTGAAAGTTGGGGAAAACAATGCTCTAACAAGTATTTAGCTGTTGAAAATATCTTTTAGAAATGTTAAATTTAATAGCTCTCTAGTGCATGTCTGGGATTTCTTTGTAATCTTCTTGAGCAATGTGTAATATTTTGGCAAAATCCCAAACCCTCTCAGTTAGTAGTAGTAGAGAAAAGGAAAGCCTATAAAGTGAATTTGTTGTCTCTCTTTTTTATTAGTTTTAAAAAGTTTAAAACTAAAGAAATCTTGCTTTACATTAACTTCGTCTTATTGCTGCATTCCAAAAATTTATTGCAGATTTGCATGCCCATATGTATCTTTCCATATCTGTCCTACCTGGCCTAAGCAATTATTGTGCATGTGCTGACCAGCTGTGAAGAAAGAGGGAGGGGGAAGGGGAATGGGGAAGCAACTGAGCTGTGGACTTGGAAAGCCAAGAGCCGAATTTCCTGGCTTACCCTGTGGCCCACTTAATGTCTTCAGTCAGGTGACCAAAACAGGCAAGTAAATTACACAGGAGCAGGCAAGGGATGTCAAACAATAGATTATAACCACACAATATTCCAGTTTTCTTTTCCAATCACTGTAGCCTCAATGTGCTCGAGCTACATCCTAGCTTGCCAAATTTTTATGGTTGCTTCACACACCTAATTTCCGAGAGAATTGAGTATGATGCTGCAGTCCTTATACTCCTTCCTTGTTTTAGGAACTTGGTATTCCTAATTTCATTGACAGATACACATATTAGGAAAAAAAGATCAAGAGAACTAGAATGATGAAAAATATATTCCTAACTTCTGAAGAATATATTCTTTACTTCTAGAACTCAAATTATCACTTCCAGCATCCCTTGTTCTTTAATATATTTTCCCGATTTTATTTTCTGTTGCTGGTTGATTTTCATAAAGTAGGCACACAGAATTACATTGAAAATAATTGTTACAGTACAAATTGCTGTTGAGCAGTAAAGTCTAGTCCAAATGGCACACAGATATTCTTGCCTCTTATCCTTTTTCCCGCTACTTGTTTGAAGGGCATATCACTTACCTGGTATTTTTAAAGCCCTATCATATGCATTGGCAGTGTTTTAATTTCTGATTTGCTGTTTCCCAGCTATAGCAAATACTAAGCTCATCAGCTCAAAAAAGCAGCTGTCTGCAATATGGGTTCATCTTTTCTCCTAGTCTTTTATACTTCAAATATTCTTAAAAAAAATATTGTGCTAATCCCTCAACAGTAAAAAGCAGCACTATATTAATTCACATGTGGCAAACACAGCATCTTCCCTGCCTGAGCTGAAACTGCCATCATACCATTACTCAATCACAAACTGTTGCCAGTTCCACTGCAGCCACTTTCATAACGGCTCTGGAGACATTCAGTCTGCGGTATTTCTAATTCTCATTACAACTCTTTTACATATATGTTTTAAGACATTCTTGCAGTGCGACATCAGAACAACTACAATGGATTTGAATAGCATTTTAAATATAGCGGATATTTGTCTCTTAATGGCCTTTCAGGCATGTCAAAAGTCTGCTTATTCTCTAGAAGACACGGGTGCAGAGCTTGGAAGCAACGTTATCAGAAAAGGTTTTGAGGTAGGGATGGCAAAGGGAGCATGTCTTGCTGGAAGTACAGCAGATGGTACAGCGAATGATTACATTATGCCAAGACACATACTCAAAATCACTCGGATCTCCAAAAAATCATAAGGCTGTCTTAAAAGCCATGAGATGCTCTAAAACAAAAACTATCAGCATTCTCTTTCAATATTTTTGGAGCTTCAGGGAGAAGCTGCCTTCCCTTCCAAGTCCTGATGAGTTGATACATTACTGATGAGTCTGGTGAGTCTGATATACATTACCAAAAAAATACCATTTACATCCGGACAGTAAAGTCTCGCTAAATCAAGAACAGGGTCTTGATTCCCTCAAGGAACTGAAATCAAAGATGCAAAAACCAAATAACTAAGTTTTTATTAAAATGGAGGGCAGACAAAGTCTAGCATGCTGCCAAGTCAACTTGGGTAATTATGTGAAGAAGTCAGCTGTCTCCTGCCATTTTCCACATAAGCAATTTTTGGAAGTCATAATATAGGGGGGGAAAAGGGAGGGGTGTAATCAGAAGACTGGTACATGAACACAGAAGACATAATTTCTTTATGAATGTCATTATTATTATTATTATTATTATGTTACTCATAATTCTCAGGACCTGGTACACTAATTTAATGTTAGACAAGGACATGATCGGTATGTCTGTCAATATTTAAATATTGGAACCTCAGTTTTATTTCATAGTAAACTTGCTGTCTATCCACCGTTTCCTTGTGTAAATTCATCACATTATGGATTAGTATTTTACATAAAACCTGGAACTGGCACATTACTCAAGAGGGTATTCTTTTAACTTCTGATTTCAGGTGAAATTCATAAACCCTAAAACAGAATTTAATCAAAAGGTCTTACATGTCAGTGAAGTCATATTTAACTTCCACTTTTAAAGGATTAAATTGGATTTGGATGATTAAGTCTTCTGAAGATGCTCAACACAGTAATCAATGCCATCTGAAACTAACTCATGACCCTCTTGATTCCTGTGAATATTCACAATCTCCAACAGCAACCCATCTGCCTACTGTCTACAGACACACTGTGTTACTATTTTAGATGCTTGCTCTTTGCATTAAAAAGATACCTACTATTAATGCACTACACAAACACATACTCAGTGAATTAATTAGCAAAGGTACAGTAGCATACCAACATGGCAATATTCAATGAAACTTGGGCTAGATTATGAAAATGCTGTGTTGAGAGCATGCTTCTGAAAAAAGTGTTTTCAAGTGTCATGATATGCTAACATTTCTTCTAGAATTCTTGCAGAGTCTGAGGAAGCTGCACACTAGCAGCTTGGGGACAGAAGTGAGATACTAGAGATTAGAAATGTGCAAACACAGTGACTGGATTAAAAAAAATAATAAAATCAAGCAAATTATATGTCAGCACTTACCTCCCAGAAGGATACACATCCCCCACCAAACAACCAGAGACAGGTTAGCAGCTAATACCGGCTTGCAAAGAACAATACTGGCTTGCAAAGGTGTCTGTCACTGCACACCAGACTACAGGGCAGGGCAGTACAATTTCAGTAAGGCCACATGAGAAAATAGATTACCAGTGGCTTGGATATCACCCAAAGGGGTTATGAACTATGTAAAAAAATACTATCAACTGTTCAAGGATCATTCCAATATTCTCATTAAAAACCCAGACACTGAGAGAGTAAAGGATGTACATCAAAGATGCCACAAAACTAGAAGGAGCTGCAAGTACTAGACAGAACTGAAAATCCTGAAAAGTTTACAACTAACGGAAATGATATCTGGAAGCAAGAGGGTAAAATTCAACAAGGAAAATCAACTGGGAGGTTCTACAATTAGGGATGAGTAATTCACTGACATGAATAATTCACATGCAAGAGAAAAGGATCCAGAATTTACACGTTCCACAAAATGAACATGAATTAAAGGCTCCTTTGCAGCAGTAAGGTAATATTAAAGTGGCATTTTAGATCATCAGTAGAACCCACAAGATTCACGAAATACTCTTCCTGTTGTAATTCAAGATGATAAAACTCGAGCTGGAGTAATGTACTACATTTGGTTCTGGATGCCACAAAACCAATGTGTTCCAAAAAGAAAGTACAGAGAATAGCAGTAAGTTCTATCAAGTGTGATCTCAGGGAAAGACTATGCAAACTGGGTATATTTAGCCTAGAGAAGTCTGAGACATACCAGTCCATAGTGTCATAAAAGACTACTGAAAAGCTTTTCTTAATGTCTGATCTGACTTTTGCTAGCTTATTGCCTTGTGTGCCATGGAAATAATGAATAGTGAAGCACTAAAATGAACTGATAGGGGGGTTGTGGAGTCCCAGAAAAAGTCAGGCAAATATCTGCATAGAGCAATATTGTTAAAGATGATCTTGCATGGAAAAGGGACAGCTGCATTCAAGACTATTTATCTGTGATTGTTCCCTGCTTGTAACATTGAAACTAGCTCACATAGACTTGAATGTTACACTGTTCAATGACTTGCAGTCACACAGTGCAAGAGAGAAATAATGTCTTTTGAACAGTTTACAAACAGCTTACTATTTAAATAGAGACCAAAAAGGAGAAAAATAGAAGGAACAGGTCAGTCAGCTCTTTTACAGATGAAGGAGGGGCACACAAAAGTGGTCTACTCAAATCACCACAGCAGGAGTCAAATCTCAGAACATAGATAGAAATGTGACAGAAAACACAGCAGTAGAAATTCCAGAAGTAACTACTACTGTTATCTTCTGCAGTCTGGAACTGGTGATTTCAAGAAACTGCTCTGCCTGGTATTAAAAATGGATTGGGAGAACTCAGCCAAAAAGCAGCATCACATTAAATGAGGTTGCAACAGGCACCCAAATCAGAAATAACACAGCTATTTTGGAATCAAATGTAGAACTACATTTCTGAGTTTCAGTCCAATCTCTTGGCTACAAATAATTTATATTATCTTTTTTAATCTGACAAAGGCTTATATGATGCATGTTTGAAAAAGCTTGCACAAGATGCACAGGAAACCACTATAAAAACCATGGGCATTCTGTTACTCAGCATCTGGTACTTGAGAAAAGAAACTATTTAACTGTTTTCTCATCATCATTATTACGCAAAACCGTTAAATGGCAGGAAATACATTACTTAAGAATCTCTGAGCAGTTTGAAAAGGTAACAGTGAAAAGATAGCATAATTATGCATGAATGCTAAGAGGTATCACTATTAACATTCTATTAAACAGTCTACCTGATCAGACTTTTAATACATACATACAAACATACTATTCCTGCCCAAGACCTTCCACCTCACTTGTAGATTAAATGCATCAGTAAACACTGTAGGTATTAAACAAACCTCAGATTATTTCATGATTCTGACAGTCATGTGATGGTCATTTTTACTTCTTACTTATCCTCCAACTTTGACAAAGTGGTGAATGTAAATTGGGTATGTAAAAATGGGCAACATCAGGTAAATCAAGTGAAATCATGCAATTACTTCAAAACATTCACTACTATATTTAAAATTCTCAAAACAAAATACTGCAGGCTTGCATACAAAAGAGGAAGAAATTATTTGTGGTTTTGTGTAAGCGCTAAAATAAGATTCAGGGTCCGTTGTTCTAAGCCTCAAGCTAAACTAAAATGCAGTCTCTGCCCCAATGAGCTAAGTTAATAACTTGTGTGTACTACAAAAGGCTTTGTTGCATTGTTATCAACACTTATTCATGGTCAAAACTCTCTAGACACTATCATAACCACATATGCCAATAAATTTGACAAAGTCAAAAACTTGTCTGTAATTAGAAGAGACATTATCATAAAGACTAACATTGGTATTAATAATATTTTATATTCCTTGTCTTTATATTAGGATTTAACCATTACATAGATTCAGCTAATGCTTCTCTACTTGAAGTCACATCAACTTCCTATTTGTTTATTATTATGGCCATTCCACATGAGGCACAACTAGTATTAACTGATTGCATCTAAACTGGACAGCAAATTAAAGGATAACCTTATGTCTGCTTTTTATTTTTATCTAGCAAAGAATAGTCTTTCCACTAAGATAATTTAACTTCTACTGTTTACTCTGGTAGCTTTCTAAAACATGAAATATAGAAAATATAAAATACAAAATATGAAATACAAGTTGGGTCTTCCATACCCTTACAAGACTACTTTTTGTAATCTCAAGCTTCATCCACCTAGAAACACCCAGGAAGAGACAGGTGACTAATGATGTAAAACTAGAGTGCCAAAGTTTGAAAAGTTCATCAAACTCACACATGGACATCCTCATTCAAAATCTGAGTACCCTAAACTTGCTGTAGCTGAGATAAACCAAGTCAGGAATTACCAGTCAAGTAATTGCTTTGGCCGCTTCCACCTCAGATTCAGAGATCACTCCAGCAGAGTGACCTCACCTCTGCAGGATTCACTGGATTCAGAGTCATCAGAGTAACTGATGACAAAGAACTATTGTGTAAAATGATCCATGGTGAATGTAAAATGATCCATGGTCATGGCACACAGACAAAGGAAGCCCAAGAACCTTTTGATAGCAAAGCAAACTGAAGCTGCAGCTGGTAAGCTTTAGTTTAGGCATAGACCTATATGCTGTTCTCCTACTCTAGCAATGTACACCTGAGAAGAAGGAGATACAGCAGCGTGATACTATTAAAAAACTAAAGCAAGCTATACTCAGGTGCCTTAAAAGCTTGTGTAAGCTCTTCATATTACTCAGGAACATGAAGAACTCACCTAAGACACTTGCCAGATCTGGACACAACATGGCAAAAGGTAGGCAAAGTGGAAATCACATCAGAGATAAAAACGAAAAAATACAAGAGGTTTAAAAAATATAACATTGGTGGATACATGAATGAAGTGACTTCACACTCCAGGAATGAGAACACTGTAGATGAGCTATACATATGTTTTATATATGTAAAAACTTGGTAGACACAATATGGCAATCAACTGCCATAAGACATCACTAACTATATAGCCAAAAACCTTTCCCTAAATCCAGGTTCTAACATTCCAAATGGAATTACTTCTTTTACTCCTCTCAGTGGGCATGGAAAACTACCTAAACAAGACTGTAGCAAGTATTGCAAAACTTCGGTGAAAAGAAATTGGAAAAACCATCTGTCAAAACTGTCCCAGATATATGTGAACGAAGGTGAGGGCGTAGACTGGATAAAACTGGTTGAGATTCCCTTGGGGATACAGAGGTAAGATCAATTTTTCTAGCTTAATTTGTATTAGAAAAGTAAATTCCAGCAAGTACTGTGTGTTTTAGGTGATAGGAAGTATGGTTTTGTCAAAACAGAGAACTACTTTTAAAAAATTTATCTCTCACCTTCACCCTTCTCTTTCTCAATACAACTTAAATCAAGCCTCATAGTAAAATTCCTACTTATTAAAAACTATGGAAATCAAAACAATTTTCTTAATAATAGGGGTTTGATAATATACAAAGCCTTAGAATACAATTTTTAGTCTTTTTACCATCAAATTTTAGAGTATTTATAAAAATACCTGCTTTAGTGTCATGTAACATATCTGAATGTAGCAAAGAGCATGAGAAACACCATTAAAAAGCACTGCATATTTAAAGCTTATTTTCATTAGTAGATTTAGCATTTAAAACTATAGTATTTTAGGAAAACAACAGGACTGAGGCTTCTTAAGTGCATAAATCACTTCTGAAAATAGAACAGAAGCTCTCTCACTACCCTTCCCAATAAATTCCCAGGAGCAGTGGTGTACTGTAGTACCACAGTCATGATTCCAGTGGAGCTAACCTTACTGTAGCAGTAATGCAATATTTTTAAAGTAAACAATATAGCCCATGACAAATTTATTACCATACATCAGTGCTTGGAAATCAACTTAATGATCAAATTTTCATGACATATCAGCTCACTGTGAAAAGAAGGGGTCATCCTGCAAAGTAGCAATCCAGTTCTACTCTAAATCTTTATGACGTAGTGCTTAATACCAAAGATATCTAGAGATACCAAACAAGCTTCAAAAACTTCACTCACAGATTGACCTGCTCTGTGAACATCCTCACTCTCCCATTAAAGAAATGAGAATAGATGTGATTTATACAGCAACTCCATTCATTAAACTAGCTCTGGACAGTTCTGTTTCAGAGTTTCATGGAGATAAAACAGAGACTTCAAACAGATGCATTAAACGTGAACAGAAATGCAATTCTCATGATGTAAGAAGGAAGAATGTTGTGATGAGATGTGAGGAAAAAGCACTTTTTTAGGGAAGTAAATGCTATGTGAAAGTAAGTAGTTTACATTCTTGAGGGCAATATGCAAAACAGTGAAACAGCTTTGAACAGCCTTATGTTTCTGGTGGCAGATGGTTCCCTTTTGGCTGAACAGTGATAAAGGTTCTTAATCAGGTCTACAAGTACAGTGAACCTTCACATTGCTGAAAGAGAAGCATCACTCTATTAAAACCAAGTTCATAAGCAAGTGTTAATCCCCATGCAATGTAGCATTTATCATTTTTCATGCAAGTGCTCATTCCAAGAGGATTATCACTTCCCCATCCTGCCCTCTGGCTGACTACGTAGGGCAGAGAAATTCTTTATTCCATATGGAAGGGGAAAGGGAGGTTGGAGGAAGCTGTGATCTCCAGCTTCCAGTTTCACTATAGCTGCTCCAAGTTGAAAGTGGGAAAGAGCACAGGCCAGTGTTGCAGTAGTTGCTCTTCAATGAGAGTATGGATATGGCTTCCCAGAAACTGTCTAGCAGTTGCTAACGTATGTCATACTACAAAGATGGGTGGAGAGAGGCAGGGGGTGAAAGAACTCTTTGCTAATATCCATCAGTACAGATCAAGTACAGATACCAGCACATTCAACTGAATGCTTAGATGCGTTTTTGACTTGTCCGCGTACATGGTATTTTATTTAAGCTAGATTAAAGTGATTCTATTTGAAACGCCTCAGATATTAATAAAGTACTGTAAGCACAGTTTTATAGCTAAGATATAAGTATATAGATCCACTTGTGTAAATTTATGAAATTTGAGTTCCCTTTCCTAATTAAATATACACTTTTTTAAAGAATTGCCCTTTGAGGCATAAAGATCTTAGAAAAGAACATATCTTATGTAGAATTATATTAACTACATGGTATTTTTGTTTTCCTTTGGGGCATACCTCTAATACTCATGTCTCTCCTTGCAGAACAGTTACAGAGTACGTACAGCTTACCTGTGTGCTCTCATATAACACATCTATTAATGCAACAATGAATGTAATTGAAGGCAAACCCAGGAAAAGACAGGAGTTCTAGACTAAGTGGTGCGTCAAACCCATCACAGAGACAATTGTAATATTATTTTGTAACATGCCATACATACCTAATGTCAAAAGCGCTGCATATACACAAGCAGCTAATAATGCTGATAATTTGTATCCACCATCCTACATAGCTCCTCAGAAATAAATGCTGCAACAAAAACTAGATTACATGAATGACATCTAGTGGACACACACTTCCATAACAATTTACTTTTTCCAACCAAAACTGTCACAAGCTTCACACAGTAAAAGCAAGTACCTATTCAGGATGATTATATCAGGAGTCATTGAGTGATACTGCTGCAAACAGATTTCTGAATTCTTTCAGATTGTTTAAATATGTTTCAGGTTAAGAGTGGCTGCACTGTATAGTAATACAATGACTATGAAACATATGTCCAAAAAAGGAAAGCAAAGTTTATTCTTCTGCCTTGGATCTATTAAGAAGATTAGAAAAAAGCAGTGATCTTGTTGCAGACAATATCTTCTCTACAATTCCAGACCCTAATTTCATCACTTTCCGAGCAGCTACAATTTGAAGAGCACTGTATTGATCAGGGCTCTGTTACACTGCTCTTCCTAAGAACTAAAGAATTAAAAAACATCTTGCAGGCACTGCTTAAAACAAAAAGGCGCAGAAGGATTTCCTTCAGGAAAAAAAAACATTATCAGGTTTTCAATTAAAAATGCATTTCATTTCCATCTGAAAAGTTTTGGTGTACAGGTAAAAGCTGTCTATTGTATCTGCATGCAAGGTCAGCTTCTTTAAAGTGCAGTCTCTGTGAGAATTTATATTTATATGAATGAATTTATAAGTAGATTTCACATCATACACTAAGCCCATATCTAAAACTGCCCAAGGTTTCCAGACAGTCCAGGAGAGTCTCAACATTTCACTGAACCATGATCACCACAAAATTATCAACATAATGTTGTCAAGTTTGAATAACTAGAATTAATTGTTCATAAATAGGCAGCTTTCTACACAGATTGCCACGGATTATCATTATACTCTTCTATTACTAAAATGGCAAGGAAACAGAATCCATACTCCAGCACTTCTTACCAAGCAGAGTGCTGACTGTAGTAATCACAATAAGACCAAAACTTTTGTGCAGTCATAACTAATCTAGTCATACCACAGTAGGACACTTCTAAAAAAATTTAGTAAGGAAATCTACAAAGAAAATCTTGTCCAAAAGAAAGAATGAAATAAAGTCCTGCAGATGATATTGTTTTCTTATTTTATAGAATCCAAGATAACATACGCTTTTCTGGCTTCACTCTTTCTTGTGCCTTGTAAGATAAAGATATAAAGGAAGTAGCTAGTTAAAAAAACAACCTGTAGGTAAGTAGTTCAAGGCCACTAAAGCATTAGGTATTCATCATATGAGTAAAGACATTTATCCTGAGGATGGCCAAACTATTTTTTGGAAACTGAATCCATGCAGCATTAGAGAGCACACTTTGTCAATTGAGAACACAAAGTTGCTATTCAGCTGATCTGTGAATACATTTAATTTTCATGTCAAGTGGGATATACCACTGATGCTTCATTGCTCAGAAGAAAAGTATAGGACAATGGGCCCCCGAGGTAGTCTAAATAGTCCAGGTGAGTACTATGTAGATAATATTTACGGAGTAAGAAGGGTCATCTTGCATTGCCTTAATTTAAAACTTCCCCCCCCCAAAAAAAAAAATCTGTATTTTATTTCTTTCCCGTGCATAGGTTCCATCTTCTCCTACACTGGGCTAGTACAGAGCAGAAAGATTTTCTTCTATTTTGGATTTATTTAAGGAGAGTTTCATCCACAAAACAAAACTTTGTAAATAATCCAAGTTCTATTCTTTGTTGCTTTTGATTCCAAGACTCATTAACTGCTGAAGTATCCAATGAAATCACATAAGGACAAACAAGAAAATGACTACACATCACCATTCTTGCGTGGAATAAGCAGTTTCAAATTTCTAAATGATTGACATTATTCTGCTGTCCTCTCCACTGGAAGAAAAAAAAAAAGGAGATTAAAAGTTCTGAGAGATTCTCCAGAGCTGAGTTAGAAAACTTGGTGCACACTGTGCCTTTGAGGGAAAAGAATCTCTGCCAGATGAATCAGGTAACTAATTGCATTACTTATTGCTTTTCTCTGTTCCTGTGATGAGGCACAAGTGACATAAGTGGGATTTTCTTTGTAAGACTCCTGGACAGTATGAAATTCCATGACCAAAAAGTATGAAATGCATATGATAAAAATAATGCAGAGATATTTGTATCTTTGACTATCTTCATCTTCCTAATACCTCATACCTTTCACTTCCTTGTGAGCTTATGCTTTGGTTTTCATAACACATTTCAGTGCCTTTGAAACCGAGACAATTTCCTCATATGAAGGAAATTTTATGCCTAGCACAAAAGAAAGTTGATGCTTAAAGAATATAAGTGATGCTCTAATACAAAAAACATTAATGTTGGGTCTGATGAATAATGACAATGCATAGGTCAGTCAACAGAAAAGGTAAGTGGTTAAAATAATAATTTCTTTAATGTCTCATGTTTTCAACTTCCATTCAGAGTCATTGTGCTCTTTGCACATTATGAAAATATACTAAAGTATACTTGAGAAAACCTTGTGAGTCTTAGAACCAAATCTGGAACACAAATAATATCATTTTCATTAGATATCTGTATGAGCTTGGTTTCTCAGCTTTTAAATAGACTTCCATCATTATGGCCCAAGAGAAAACAGCCCTATACGTTTTTCTGAAAGTTTGCCTCTGAAAGTGCTGCCCAGTTGCTCAGGGTGTCTGATGGCAGGGTGATAAGCTGCCACTGGAAACATCCTGTAAACATTCAGGTTAGACACACTTTCTCGGGAGAATGAATATCCGCTCCAAGTTAGTCAATTGAAAGCAGAAAATGCGATTGTCTGGATCTGATGCTTGGTACAGGCAAGAGAGCTACATTGCGGAAACCACTAGAATGAGGGAAGACTTTATCACCCCAAATGAAAGACAGTAAGAGAATTTTACTTTTCAGCACAATTACATAAACCGGATGTTTTTTTAACTCTGGATAATCATGGAGCAGCTGTTGCTAAACAAGGTGTCTCACTACAGAAACTGGTTTTGAAAAATTTTACTAATTACATCTAAGATACAGCCCAGAACTCAAGGTTTGTGTTTAAACACTTGAAACCAAGCAAATTGGGATCTGATCACATGCACTATCATAAGAGTGACCTATTCAAACTACATTGCTGTGATAAACAGCAGATAATCTCCAAGTAGATAATTTCTCATGAAGGTTTCAGGACTCAATACACTATTTCTGATTTTGATTGATAAGAATCTAGAGTACTTCATTTTTGTGGCACATTGCAAAGTTCACCTCCAAGGAAAATCTACAGCAAACCTTTGCAGATAGCTTTACTGGAACCCTGGAAGACATTGTACACCCAAAAGCAGTTTAAATCCTTTCCTTTGGCTTCTGGTGATAAACACGCAGAACTGAAAACTCAGGCATTTCAAATGATCATGCCACAAAGACAGCGCATTATCAGCAAATGAGAAAAACCTTAAAAGAGTCCTTGCACACCAAACTTAACTCAGATTAGAGCAGAAATAGATTTTGCTATGCATCTTATTAGCTTCAGGAGGGAGAAAACGCTTCTGCCCATTAATGCTCAATTTTTATGTTTTTAAATACAAGGAAAAGTACTAAAGGTCAATCTAGAGAACACATTCAGGAACGAATTATGCTGCTAGTTTTTCAGTCAAGAAGCAACGGGTAAATTCAGTGAAATAAAAGAGATATAATCAAAGGTAAATTTGACCTGGTAAACAGAAAAAAAATAGAGACATTTACAAAGATATTTGGAACAAAATTATTTAAGTGAAGCTTAACATAATAAAAGCTACATTCAATATACACGACTAAATGTGTTCAGTAGAGCACTAGAACACTTATTGTAACAATTATTAAAAAAGTACTATTTATGTACATATTTAGGGTGCTTTTAATATTTTTTTATTATTTTGGTCAGAACTCTAGTGTGACTCTGATAAGACATCTGTCACACTGAAAGATGATAAATTATTTTGATTTTTCCTTTTTAATATCTATAAGAGGACCTCATGTTTACCTGATATGTCACGATTTAACAAAACTGGACACTTTTTAGAAGGATTGCAGGCTCTGTATCACTTCATAATTTATTACTTGTATAAAAATTCAAAATACAGCAAAGGAAAACAAAATAAAGTTAAGGACATTAGGAAAATAAAAAAAAAAAAACCAAAAAAAACTCCTTAGCAGTTTGCTACCACCTACTTGTTCTGAAATATATAGAAATATATATAAAATTTTCTGAAATGTGTTTTTCATTATTTGAGTAAATTGTAATTCACTTGCATAAAATATCTTGAAACAAAAAAACTGTAAAAATTAGCATTGTGATAATCACAGTGTTTAGTAAGCAAAAGACTATATTCGATAACTAGGATGAGGAATGAAAGTCAGGTATCAGTATTGTTCTAAACTTTATTACAAATGAGCTACAGTAGAAACTATAAAAGTAGTACAATAGCAACAGTGAGGATTAATTCAAGATTATGAAGAGCTTTGGAATCTAAGTATAGCTTATGTTAGTAAGAAAAAAAACACCACTAGAAACCATAATATTCTTATGGTTACAGTCAGAATTACAACCATGCTAGCTGATGGAACGTTAACAGACAAGCCATAAACACACACACGCAACTCCACCCATAGTAAATCCACCCTAATTACTGGTTTATGAACAAGAAAATTCAGATCAAAATGGTTTATAATATTGAGGTAATATTTCTAATACCTACTACAGAAACGGTATACAGAAAAACAGGAACCATAGTTTAGACAGGGTATTTTTTTAAAGAAAATTGTTATTTACATAATGACTAATCTAGATTAAATCAGAAGACATCTCAAACAATCTCCTCAAATTTTTTATCCCTCGAGAACTTTCTTTGAAAAAAAAATAGAAAGGATACTCAATGAATGTAATAATTACTGTGGGAAAACAAAGGCCAAAAGGACATAAAAGAATGCAAGTTTCAGTTATTCAGCCAAATGCAGTATGGTGAAGATAAAATGTTTTGTTTGGTCAGGTTTTTGGGTTTGCTTATACAAACTTTGGACACTTCAGATCTGTTTTATACTTTCAACATACCAAAGTTCAAAAAGGTTTGCACCAAAAGGTCGCATCACAGAAACACAGCAGAATGCAACTGCTTGTTTCTTGGTTACATTGGGTCATGCAGAGCTGGCTCTAGAAAATATGGCCATGCTGCCACACCATGACACCCAGAGGGGAGCACAGTCACTTCTGTGCTCCACTACACTTGAGACAAGAATATTGCAGGACCAAACTCATTCTTTCAGGAAGAGCCACACCATCTCCCCATTGCTCTGGGACCATTTGCAATCTGTTGCAGATAATTCTTAACGAGACAGTTGATTATGCCGTGGTAAGCACTAGAAAAAGTCTCCTAGATCAAGTAGACTTAGTTCTTACAAAACCAACTCATTTTGGTATTAAACCTGAGGAGGGCTGGCTGTGACACTGACTAGTGATAGTGTTCTGCACAATGACAGAAAATTTTTGCTTCAGAGTATATATGGCCACAAGCAGCAAATATTTCAGTTATTATCACCACGACCTTCACCGCTGGGAAGACAATACATTGAATTTCCCTCACTTTCTCTAAAAAGAAAGGAGATGGTAAAGAAACTCAGCAGTGCAGTTCACCCGGACAAATGCTGGAAACTGCCCCTCTGGGGCCTTAAAGGTCTCTGGCCAGAAATTGAGAAATACAGGCTCTGCCTACCTAGTTGCAACCATGACAAAAAAACAATATTAAATAAAAAACAGATTTTTCAAAATTAAATATATGCCCAAGTCTCCATAAGTTAGCATGATCTCCATCATGAACACAAAACGAACAGCTAGAAAAGAACAAAGTTTTTGTTTATTGGAAGAGTTTCCCGTACTGCCCAAAAGTAGGATAAAACTTGAAGTTAGGGGTTTTTTTCCTGTGCTTGTTTATATGATAAAGGTCATGTTATTTTAAGGAATTTCAACCCTTCATTAGATGCAGCAGAGTATGAATTCTGCTGAGGAGATCTGAGGTCTGGTTAACTCCTTTTGTCAATCTGTTGTCTCACTGAGGCAGTGATTTGTAGCAAAATCAATAGAAAATGACAAATATGTAGAAATGACAGATTATCTTGGTCATTCAGACTGCTCTTTAAGACTCACAAGATAAAACCTTGTAGTCTCACAAAATTCAGAGGGAAAAGATTTCACTTTATAACTGCTATGGAAGTCAAGCAGACCTTAAAAAAAAGGTTTCTGTGTCAGGTGAAAACCAATCAAGCCATCACGCTAGCTTTAAAGTCATCCAGTTTCAGCAAACACCTTTGATCTATTTCAGTGTTCTGTTACTAATCTACTGCTGATGAAGAAACATACAAAATGCAGAAATGACAATGAACAACAGAACCTTGTCGTACCTAGACACAGACACATTACAGACTACAGCAGGTCATGGGAAAAGTCAATTCTCAATCTCATAATACACAAAATAATGAATTCCAAGAGAAAAAAAAACCTAATGCTTTCTGCTTACCTGATATGGAACAATACTCCCATGAGCAGTACCCCAGCGTTTTGCTTCAATTTTGCAATTAAGGTAATTAGCTGCTACATGAGTGAGACATGCAACCTGGAAATGGAGAAAAAGTATAGTATTCAGGAAAGCTGAAACTTCATTGACAACTTCTCTGAGATTACTGTCTATTTCTATGTGCTTTAGATACATAAGTTAAAATATTTATGTCACAAAAGTATCCTTTAAATATTATATATTATGTACACTTTTTAATATTGAAAAATTCAGGCTACGACTATATCATGGTAGTGCTTGTTCAAGTACAACTCAATAAACTCAAAAATTAGTACATTCCCTGTAACACTAGTAATGCTAGACACATATAGTATTAAACTACCCTATGAGATAAGACAGTATTACCCTAAATATTTGGCAGAATGGTCAACTGCAGCAAAATAAAAATCAGTGTCTTGTCCATAGTCTAGTGGGAAGCACGATGGATTTGTAGGACAGAACTTACCATTTCCTGAACCTCAATCCCATGTTTAAATCACAAAGGTTTTTTCTTACAAGATTATCTTTTTGTTTTCTCCTATGCTTCTCATTTTACATGTCCAAGCTATGGAAAATACTTCTGAATTCTTCAGCTCCCCACATGTTCTGCAATATTAATTAAGTGGTAGCCCTTAATAAGTCATCTGTCATTAGAAGATAAGGAGAGGTTTATCAAGTTATTAGTCAGACAGCAAAACTAGAAAAAATTAACTTTAGAGAAAATATGGCATGCTAATTTAGCAACCAGAATTTGAGAGGTTTAATATATATCTTGTAAGCGTGACTATATTTTAGGAAAAAGAAGTGAACATTTATGTAATGCAGTAATGCATGAAAATCAGTGGTTCTGTTATAATCAATGCCAGATTCTTTATTCTTAATTCTTCGAGAGAATACAGCGGGCAACTATATCTGAAGCCAAGTAACACAATAAAGCATTAGTTACCATGCATCACTAATTCACCAAACACAATATACTTGTTTTATTCTGTTAACTAGTAACTTTATACCGTTAACCAGTAAATGCAAGTGCTTGCCTAAACAGTAGGCCATGTGACCATTTTTTTCCAAAAAAATTATTTTCTCCATATTTTTCCCCTAGATGGAAGAAATTTGCTATGATGATCAAAGTATTTTTGCTATTTTGCGCCTACTAGTCAGTCTTATCTACAACAAATCATGTAGTAATTAATTCAGAGTCCACTATTCATATTCCAATAAGTGAATTATATCAGAATTTCTAGAAAAAAGAATGCCATTTCATTTTCTTCTTCTTTCTCCATATATTCTAACAAGGCAATTTGAATGTGTCACTCTCACATTTAAAGCAAACATTTAACTGTAAATGATAGATGCAGTGATTCTGTACAGCAGAAAACCTAGGAATATACAGAGCAAATAAGAGCTTCACTGCTGACAAAAGTCATATATACTAACTACAAATAAAATTCCTTATTACTGAGTAGTGCTTAAAAATACTTTGTATCTGAATTTCACTGCAGCTCGTTATAGCCCACTGTCACTTTATTCAGCTAAAATGTTGAACAATATCTAGTCTCTCCTTTGGTCCCCAGGAAAATCTCAGCAGTTAAGGGAATGGATCTGGGCGTACATAGAAAGAACTTTTTCCTCTGATTTGCAATACATATTTCCTCAGCAATATAGAAAGAAACACATTGTGATTATGGAGAGAATTTAATGAGTCACAAGAGTGTGTCATTTATTAATAACACACAGTCTTGACCCACCATTCCTGTCATTTTTCAATATGGGGTCACACTCCACAGTGATACTTTTTCTAACAAAGCAAATGGCTCTGCAAAGATGATGAAATATTAATCATTCTTCTGTATTTGTGTGCAACACTACACAGTTGCCATACTCAACACAAATTTCCCTGACGGGTGAGATGCATCCATTACAACAGGCTTTTACTTCTAAAGACACAAGAATACCCTCTGTGATACACACATTTAACTTTCCACATTTCTGGAAGTAAACGCCATACCAAACTTAACTCTGGAAGGACATAGAGAATTAAAACCTAGTATAACAGAAATCCTAAAATATTCATTTTTAATATAATGAACCAATATTTCATTCCATTTATTTGCTTATATTCTATGCTGTAGAAATTGGGGTAGGAGTTTCAAAAATGAAATTCACAAGAAGTTTCACAAGAAAACTTCTATCCTTAAAAATGTATTTTTTTAACACAGCGTTGCAAATTGCTCCAGCTTCCTTGATGAGATGAATATAATATTTTCGGTAATGGAAAAAATACACATCTAGATTTCTCCAAAGCACTTGTTTGCAGTACAATAGGAAAAAAAGGACTAAAATATAATACTTGCTAGGTACTGAAATTGCACCACTGGAGCTCCTGCTCAAAGACTTGGTTCAGTAGCAATAGACAGAAATGCAAGGGAAATCAGAAGCTTAGTGAAGACAGCAATTTTGGAACTAACAGTTGCTTAGACTATACCAAGGTCTCAGTTAAACTTGCTACTTAGTATGAAGAATAATTCCATTGCAGTCAATGTACTGATCACTTGCTTGAATGCATATGCCTATGTAGTGTATGACACTGGTTTACTTATTATTGTTTTTTCAAAAAATCATTGTCTTTTGACTCCCTTTGACTTCCTTCTCTGAGTTGTGTATCTTGTTCATAGTCAAATTAGCCAGCCAAAAATAATTATTAGCAGTAGTCATAGTATCATCACCAAACAAATGAACTTACATAGACCACATCAAAGTAAATATTTCAGTGTTTTGTGTTTCACGTAGGAATACACTTAGTTGAGTGAACTCTAAGGCTTTCTGGTCCATTTATAATAACTTTCTGACAAGTTCAGCAAACTTAAAAGACAATTCTATTTCTACTGTCCCATTAAACTGTTATAGACATTCCCAGGACTACCATGCTTTTTCCTTCTCTCTGTTCCTGGCTCACTTCATTCTCTTCAGTCTCTCCAAAGATTTAGTCCCACTAAAAAGGCACTATCCAGAAAAACCTTTCAGCATAAACAATTTATGTCCTTTATAAAGAACACAAAGAATTTATTTACCTATACCTTACAGTTGTTAAGCAAAGTGCTGACCTATAAGTACAAAAAAGACATCTCAACTGAATATTTCTACTGACACAATATCCCCTAGGAAAAAAAAAAGGTTTTTAACAATGTAAGTCTACTTCTCCAAATTCCCCTGTAATTCAAGACTCAGGACCTCACTGCTACAGACAGTTCTTCCAGCAGAAATATCTATAATACAATCAATCTCTCAAATTGCAGTTTAGGTACATCTGTATGACATATTCAGCTAAGTATTTTTAAATCTATATTTAAAACTGCTTTCCTGAAACTCTATAGACCCATTTCTTTTCTCCTTTAATTAAGAATTAATCCTTAAAAGTAACCTTTGAACTTGTAACATTAAAGGAGATGTAATACAACGATACAGACATCTCTGTATTCATTTGCTTGCAGGGACAGACCTATGCACTGTAAATATGTATTATCAAATATCTACAGATAAGTGTTTCTTTATTTCACATCAATAAAGGGAACACATATTTCAACATTCCTTTCTAATATTACTGTTGATGGCCAAATCACATATTTGTGTTACAGACTTACTTAAACCAGAACAAAAAGAGAGCTGCATTAAGGTCTGAAAAGTTATGCTCAGCTTATGATGGAATCAGACAGATAGGAAACAAGATATTAAAAGCCACAAGGTCAGTAGACAAAGAAAAGAGACAGAATTTCAAAAGATTTTTTTCAAGACAGCACATCAAACATAATTTATTACAATGAGTTTGCTGAGTCAATCAATCATTTGCATGCAATTTCAACAAGTGTACATGAATAACAAAAGAAGACAGGTAACTGGAAAGAGGAAAAAATAACATTTTAATTATATTCTTTACTTTCTTCTCCCTCCAATTCTTTGTCTCCATCCTGCCACTTATCTTAACAAGGTTTTGACTCTAAGCCAAGTTAATTCACTTTTTTCTCATTCTTGTTTATTTTTTCTTAAAGTAGGCATGTAGACTGACTATTAGGAACTTTGAGACAGGCTTTTTACAACCAAAATAAGATAACTTATTTCATGCTATTCTAAAGAATAGTAACACAAATATTAATTTGTAACTTTGTACAAAAAAATCCTTCTAGAAAATTCCATTGCCTTCTGTTGTGCAAAGGCCAGTAATCTTCCATTTACACCTTTTCCATACTTCTAGTGACATGGAAAAAAAATCTTTACATGAGAAAAATGTGAACACAAGACCACAATCCACATTTGGCGCACACTGAAAAGGTCTCTTAAAATCACTGATCCTATACTAGTATTTACCTAATGACTGATTTTAAATGTTTTCCGCTTTCCGTGTTGCAATAAATAGTTTGACACTAATAAATCAAAATTCAAGTTTCATTAATTTTTCTTTTGCAGTTATCCCTGGTTGCCCTTATTGAAGCTGCTTCCATGGATACATGCATGGGATGATTCCCGGCTCTTGCTCCTTGAGTCATTTTTTCATTAAAAAAAAAAAAAAAACAAAAACCCAAACAAACAAACAAACAAAACCAAACAAGAACAACAAAAAAACCAAAACACAAAACCAAAAAAACTACAAACATTAAAACTAAAATCTCTATCTCTACCAGGAAAACCTCACTCCATTTAGAAGAAACCTCCACTCTTCCAGTTAATCGTGCGATTTCTAAGCATTGACCCATCAGTTTCAGGATGTGGCACTGCACCACAATGAATGGTGCTGTTCTACCAGTTTTTAGGCAGGAAATTGTGTTTCGAACTCCTGCAAGAGTGAACTGGGAAGCAGGAACCACAGTCTTGTGCAGAGGCAAGACAGCTGCCACAATTCAAGGCAGCCCATCACACAGGGGTCCAGCAGGAAACCACAGCATTCTCAAGAGCTGTCAACACATATCACCCTATGTCTGGGCACATAAGGGCCTCCCATCTAGCCTGGAGCTGAGAGATCTACAGGATTTAAAAGTCAGTTCAAGAGTGACATACACCTATAGGCAAAACACACATTCTCACCTGCCAATGCACAGCAAAGCCACTGCCCACCATCAAGCAAGACTTTACTGCCTCATCAGTGGTGTCCCTATATCTGTGCAAGGCAGTATGTCTGGACTTTCGAATTCACAACTGTTATCCCATAACTCCACAATCCCTCTCCACACGGGTTTTTTTCTCCCCTTTAAGAGCCAGTAGTACCATAGCTGCTTTCAACTAGTGATTTGTAAATTCCATGAATGACTGCAAAAGGTAACTAAAAAATGCAAAACTACTATCAAGTAGGTCAAGACTTACTATTAAAAGAGTCTTTTAGAAAATGTCTGTGGTGACGTTATGAACAGTGTGCTCTGGGTAAAAAGCGTTTTCTTCCCAGTGATGCTGATTTCTTTTAATGCAAACCTCCAGGAAATTGTCATGAATTCACCCTTCACAAAAGAAAACTCCTGGCACTGAAGCATTAGTAAATGGCATAATCCCAGTCACAAGTACAGTCTTGTAAAGATAAAATCAAATCTTTAATGACAAATAACCACAATTTTAAAACAGGTCTCATATTGTGTCCTGTTTTGGTGCCTTCCAACCAGGCAGGTATCCAACTCTGTGTCAGTAATCACATGCAGCATGTGGGACTTGATGATTCAAGTTAGCCACCTGACCAAACAATACACGGCAAATCACATAGTCACACAAATGATGTGCTAGGCAGTGTTTAATGAACCAGAAACAATAAAATAGAAAAAAACAATCAATGAGAAAAACAAAGGTAATGCATTTGAAAACCCTATATTGAACATGGATTATCAGAGGGGAAGATAGATAAAAAGAGCAAAACAGACTTTAAATTACATAGTTATGTAGATATTTTTTTAGCATGAAAATGATGGCTGATAACACCTTTTGCTTTATAAGAAAACCAGTTTAGACTACATAAACATAGAAACTGAGGCATCTTCAAAAACAATGCATTTGCATCACAGAGAACTGCTACCTTCAGTGAAATGCAACAACAAAAAAGAACTGATCTACAAATTATTTTTTTAATTAGCTATTTAGAGCTTATAAAAGACCAGAATGAATGCTTCTGTGCTTCCCACAGCACGGAGATCATCTCCTGATTAAGATTCAATTAGTATTAACAATAGCAAAGATTGATGCAACCAACAGATTTAGGACTTGAAATTTCAAAAATATATACGATTCAGCACAGAGTTTCAAGAGAAAGTAAGTGTTAAATCTATCCTATCTCTCCTCAGTCTCCAATTAAAACAAACAAAGAAAGAAACAAAACCAATAAACTTACATACTTTCAGATGAATTTTAGGTGAAGGATAAGAAACAAAATCCTGATCACAGAATCTACTAGACAGCACTGGCATTAAAGAGAAAAAGGAAACAAAAATGATTTCTTTTAAATTAACTCCAGTTGAAGAAAGACATTTTAAAAGGAAGAATAAATTTCATTTTCTTGATTAAAATATTATACTAATCAGTTTTTTCTGAAAGTGTAAAGAAAGATACTACTTTAATCACTGAAAAAATCCTGTCAGCTTTATAATAAAACAGGAACATCTCTAAGGAATTCATCACTTAAAAAAAAAATCTATTAAAGATAATCTTCAGGTTAAAAATACCAAGAACTCCAAAGTTAGTGCAAAATCCAAAAATTAAGGCACTGAGTTTCTCAGGAGGAGAAAAAAAAAGAAAAAAGAAAAAAGCCTATCAATGTATTTTCCCATAACATGATGCTGGAAACAGATGAATCATCTTAAAAGTAACTTTGAAAACAAATCCCTTTCTGGCAATTCCATTACATGGAAAATTCAGCCAAAACAGTTAAAACTTTGGCAGAGTTCTAATAACTAAAATCAGATGCTGGTAATAGACATATCAGACAACCTTGACCATAAACTTCTACAGTTATTTCCTTAAGTTTTTAAGTCTTTTAAGAAAGAATATATATCCACTGAAATATTATGCTCAGCTTTACAAAGTCCAGGCAAAATGCAATTTACAAAAAGTTTATTCTGCCACATTTTATACAGTTTTTTAAAACCGTAACACATTTTCTTTTATTATTTCTTAATTATAACTTTTACCAATGAGAACCTATGCATACAATACATATTACAACTTAACTGGGTTTTAATTCTATGCAATGATATCTGGTTGTATTTCATTGACTGTTTAGAAAATAGCACAGATCGAGTTCTCAGAGTGGCTTTTATTCATGCAAAGAACTGCAAGCAGACTTACAAAGCACAGACCAATGTGAGTTGTGGGAGGTGCACCCAGGTAGAGAAACTCCTCCGCTCAGTGACAGAGCTCTGAGAGGAGGTGAGTAAATTGAGGAGTATGAGGAATTAAGAGAGAGAGAGAGAGAAACAGGCCCCACAGCAGACAGAACTTATGACACAGAGATTTCCCTATCCTCTCGCCACATCACTGAAGCATGTCCAGATAAGAGTAATGGAGCTGGTGAAGGGTCTTATAAGCTTATGAAGTCTTATAAGGTGTGACCAAGGGAGCTGGGTTTTTTTCAGCCTGGAGAAAAGCAGGCTTGGGGGGGACCTTATCACCCTCTACAACTACCTGAGAAGAGGCTATAACCAAGTGGGGGTCAGTCTCTTGTCCCAGGCAACAAGTGATAGCACAAGAGGAAATGGCCTCTAAACCAAGCAGGTTTAGATTAGATAACATGAAAAATTTCTTCACTGAAAGGGTTGTTGGACATTGAAATAGGCTGCCCAGGGAAGTCACCATATCTGGAAGTATTTAAAAGATGTGGCACTTAGGGGCATGGTTTAGTAGTGGACTTGGCAGTGCTGGATTAACAGCTGGACTTGTTGATCTTAAATCTCTTTTCCAACCTAAATGATTCTTTTCTATTCTAAAAAATGTAGCCATATTTGACAGCTGAGAATGGAAACAGGAAAGCATAAAAATGCAATGTGGACAAACAGATTTTGCTCACATAAAACTTAATTACCTGTGAAGACAAGCATCAGAATAAATATAGCAATTTTTCTTGTTGTTTGCAAAGGGTAGTATCCAGAGGCTCCAAATTGGATGCTACATACATTTTGTGAAGGATTATTTTCCTTAATCAGAAGTGGAAAGCTGTCAACCTCCAAAGAAGCTGTATTGAGATACTTTTCACTTTTGATCTTATCATTAGGAACAGGGCCATTATCTTATCATTAGGAACAGGGCCATTTACAATGAAAATATGCATACACCTGGGACCCCTGGTGGCCTAGTGGTTAGCATGCGGGACTCTCACCGCTGCAACCCAGGTTCGATTCCCAGTCCCCCGGGCAGATGGAGGTCGTTAGCCCTGTGAGGTCATCCATCTATGAGAAGGTCACTCTAAACAAACCTACGTCCTGAGGACCTCACTGCCATTGTCCAAGCTTGCTTGGCCCCGGCAGATGAACCTTAGGATTAAAGGGTGGGCTCAGTTCAGCGCAGGCTGTGTCTCACCTAAAAAATCCATTGCGCAGGCTGGAAAGGTAAAAGACCTTTCCCAAAATCTTCGTTTGCGAATACTGGCCATTATGCATACACCTAACTATTTATAACACTCTTATTTTTTGTCTCCACATTTATCAGCATGAATACTTGCACAGAAAAAAGAATCTTAAGTAGTTTATCTGCTCCTGGCAATGTAATTTTCATCTTAGAACAGATATAAAATATAATAGTAATTTCAACAATTTGTGCTGCAGCAGTATAAAGAGGTAGATTTCTAGATTTTTATTTTGATACGTAGGGAGGCACGTACAGAAACAAGCTATGTCTATTTGGTTGTGTGAGAAATGTTCAAATATTCCACCCCTATTATCACAGCCAAATCTTCCGTTCATTACAGTAATTTTCTCAGCAGAACAATGGCATTATTTCCAACACTGAAAGATCTCCGGTCACTGCCCATTGAGTACTTTGGTGCTAATGCACTACAGGGATGACGGAAGAAACAAATCCATGCAATTGAACAAAATGTTTTAAATAGTATGCTTTGCAATGTGCAAGAATGTATTTCTGTGCCTCTGCAGCGTTAATGAATGCCCATAATGACTTTTTGAGCATTTTAATGCTGTTTGCAATGCAGACGCAGTTCATCTACTGAGCTGTTAAACAGAATGCAAGTCAGAGAAATGTGGTCCAAAGTTCTATTTGACTTGAGTATTACCAATGGGTCTGGAGTGGAAGACATGGCACTTCTGCATGATAATGCTTTTTGAACAGTGGGAACAAATTTGTAAGTGATACCCTGAAGAAGGAAGTTACTCTTTAATCAATCAAAAAAAAATATTGTAGTACCACAAAAAGCCAAAATGTTTTATTACAGAGTAAGCTTGAATGAAAATAACTTCACATATGTTTATCAGAGAAATCTAGTACTACCAATATTCATTCCAAGCAAGGCAAAGCATTTTTACAAATCACTGAACTTTGACTAGACACTCACAAGTCTATAGGCTCTGATGGGATCCATCCCAGAGAAATGAGGGAACTGGTGAAAGAACTTGCAAAACCACTTCAATCATGTACCAGCAGTCCTCGTTAACTGGAGAAGTTCCAGCTGACTGGAAACTAGTAAGTGTAACATCCATCTACAAGAAGGGTCAGAAGGGTAATCTGGGGAACTACAGGCCTGTCAGCCTAAACTTGGTTCCAGGTAAGGTCATGGAAGAGCTCATCCTAAGAGCCAGTACACGGCACATGCAGGACAACCAGGCAATCAAGCCCAGCCAATGTGGATTTACAAAACATAAGTCCCATTTGACCAACCCGATCTCCTTCTACAACAAAGTGACCTGCTTAGTAGTTGAGGGAAAGGCTGTGGATGTAGTCTATCTAGATTTCAGTAAAGCATTTGACACCGTCTTCCACAGCATCTTCCTAGAAAAACTGGCTGCTCGTGGCTTGGATGGGTGGACTATTCAATGGGTAAAAAACTGGCTGGATTGGCTGGGCCTGGAGAGTGGTGGTGAATGGAGCTAAATACAGTCGGTGGTCGGTCATTAGCGGTCTTCCCCAGGGCTCAGTACTGGGGCCAGTCTTGTTTAACACCTTTATTGATGATCTGGACATGGGATTTGAGTGCACTCTCAGTAAATTTGCAGACAAAACTAAGTTGGATGGGAGTGTTGATCTGTTCGGGTGTAGGAAGGTTCTACAGAGAGGCCTGGACAGACTCAACAGTGGGCTAAGGACTGAGGTTCAATAAGGCAAAGTGTTGGGTCTGCACTTGGGTTGCAGCAATCCCATGCAATGATACAGGCTTGGGAAAGAGTGGCTTGAGAGCTGCTCATCAGAAAGGGACTTGAGGGTGCTGGTTAACAGCCAGCTCAATGTGAGCCAGTAGTGTGACCAGGTATTCCAATGGCATCCTGGCCTGTATGAAGATAGCGTAGCCAGCAGGACTAGGGAAGTTATCATCCCCCTGTACTTGGCATTGGTGAGGTCGCAGATCGAGTACTGAGTTCAGTTCTGGGCCCCTCACTCTAAAAAGGACATTGAGGTGCTAGAGCATGCCCAGCGAAGGGCAACAAGGCTCATGAAAGGACTAGAGAACAAAGTTATCTGAAATAATCAAATCAAGCAGTATGAAACCTTAGCTAGCATTCCATTAGCATAACCCAAAATGCCATACTTGTTAAGGTTTACTAGATTTCCAGAGGTTTAACAGCACATAACAACCAGTTATCTTCCTAACTTAAAATTTTCCATTACATAAAATTGAAATCTCTTCCACCAAGGTAAAATGTTTTACCTGCTATTTATCTTAACAAATAACATATAATGTGTTGAAAGGTTCTATCCAAATTTGACCAACTTACAGAATGACTTCTGAAAAGTTCTATGAGTTTAGAGGGACAGGTGAGCTCTTGGGGTACACTAAAAGTGCTTTTTCTTCTACTAATTGCTTAAATCATTCCTCTTTTTTTTCAACTACCCAGGTTATCCTCCTCCTAATACTCAGAACAATTCCTGATCTGCTGGTAATAAACATCTTGATTCCATTTCCAAGACTGCACCCTTATTTAAAGGTCATCTAAATAATAAACTCATTAAAAGAAATGTCCTTCTTTGTCTTCAATCTCTCTCCCCTATCCACTCCAGAAAGCCACTTTTATTTTCTTTTAGTAATAAAGGGGCGTATTTTTTCCATCTCCTTCCTAGTCCTTCTCTAATTGATGACAGAGGCAGATCAACATAGAAGATGAAGCTGCAATTCATTCAGGCTTAGTTTCATTAGCACAAGAACAATGGTAGTGAACACAAAAAGACAGAGAATTTACTGTCAGGTAGCACCTAAAGAAGAAATACCCTTGCACTTTGAATATGTACTCTGTTTACAGAGTAAAGAAAGCAACTAAATAAAGCCAAGATCAAAGTGGAGTATATTCTACCAATGACTGCGTAACTAATCATTAGAAATCATAACACGCATGCCACAGAGGCCAATATTAAATTGAGTTACTGTCATGTTAGTATGGTCTTCTGGTCTATTCAATCAAATACCAGCTGCTTAAAACCCAGAGGGATAAGTTCTGTTCTTAGTTACACTGATGTCCTCAGTGGAAATAATTAAGAATTGTGGCCAAGCAAAGAGTTTACAGCACAGTAGATGTTTAAAGAAATGTTTGTATTAATTCAGATTTTATTCCAGTGCCGGAGCTATACAGTGAAGAAGATGACATCTCCATATAGCACATACTCAATTTTTTATTATGATGGAGATTAAGAATACAATGTTTTGCAAAGATGACATTTTATAAGCTTGTAAAAAACCCACTTATTCAAACCATACTCAAAATAAGACAACTCTGTTACAGTCCTCCTAGTTGGCCTCCAAAGTCACCAGAAGCAATGACCTCTTAAAAAGAAGATTTTCTTTTTGTATTCAGCCAACTCACGACTGTCAGCAAGCAGAGAACAAGATACAGTCAAGAACCTGAGCAGTATTTAAGTTCCAAGATTGATACTCGTCATACAACTTACTGCTCAGGGATTCTGTGATGCCATACATGTCCTACAGGCAGTATGTAATTGTTCCCAGTTTCACCTATACCCAATAATTTGTAAAAGACATGCCTTGAAAGCCCTGAATAGACAGCACTAAAAGCACCTTAAATAGATAAGCCTTAAACACAGTGATCTCGGAAAAATGTGACGCAGAAACAAAAACTAATAGCTTCTAAACCTCATCATTACTTGAGTAAACTCACTGTCAAAATAAGCACAGAGATGGAATATAGAAAATAATTTATACCAATTTTCTAGGTTTTCTTAGGGTCACTTCAAAATTTTAAGAAGATTAAGATTTTACTATGGCAAATACAAACTAAAACATAGTAATTAGAAGCAGAGAAGTGCCTGATGAACAATCATATAACACAAACAATATTAACCACATTATCCTGTCTGTGGAATCTGGGGAAAAATACACTTCAAAATTGCAGAAATGTTAAATGTAAAATACTTCTTGCAAATTTTCAGTCCAAAAGAAACACACTTATTACAGTATTTGTTGAAGCCTGGTTGTAATTAAATAAGGAAGGATATTAAAACTTCCAAGAGATTTTTTTTAAGCCACAACAGAAGAAAAGGCACAATTGCATAATTGGAACCAAATCCAAAACCCACTTCCTTCTTATTTACTAGTATCATCTAAAGGACACTATTTAAATGCTGAAAGGTGAGGAGCTGACAACTATGAATTATCTAAAAGTCAAAAATTTCAAAGGAATTGTACAACATGGGTTAAAAGTTTATAGATGAGAGATATAGAAAGTTAGTGCTCACTGCAAAACCACATCCTAGGATTCACTGTGTCTCCTGTCAACAAAATCATATAATCCTATTTTGTTATGGGAAAAGAAATCCTCTTTGGTAGCAAGAAGTGTTTGCTACACAGAATTTGAAAGAAAGACATCTTTTTTAAGATATTCTAAAAATAATATATCTTCAGAGAACAGGATTTCACTTGATAATTTGGTGCTGCACAGACCAGTTAAATACAAAACTAACTTGACAATCAGTGGCATATTTTTGTAAAAAGCTTCAGATCATTTTCATTGGCAGTTGAATTCAGCTCAATGTTCTTTGTCATTTGTATATCTGTGCAGGAAATTTGTATCAAAAGCATTTTCCAGCCCTACCCTCCAGAAAAAAAAAAAATCCTCTTGCAATCCTATAAGGCATGCAGAAAAGTGATAGCACAGACATGGATGGGCATGTACATGCTAGGTTTTTTTGCTATAAAATAAACCATGCAGTTTCCAAGATTTTCTAATTATTTAAGTGCCCTAATTCCTGGGGTTTTTTTCCTTTCTGACATAATCAAAGGCATCAACACTGACCAATGAAGACATATGTATTGGCCAGCTTCACAATTCTCAGTTCAAAACAAAGGGTTGGACAAAAGATGCAAGTACGCTCCTACGTTGGCTCAGTGCATGAAATGCTGGCAAAACCAAAAAGTTTCATATAAGTCCCTGCTTTTGCAACACTATTAATAGGAGGACGGTTCAGTAACACTTTTGTTTTACACATAGAAAATTCCTTCTTTCTCATTAAAAAATATTACACTTCAATGAAACTCATTCTGAAGGAAAAGTTATCATGATACCTCTGTTTAACCTCTAGATCCCATCATTAATCGATGGCAACAAGAACCTCACAAACCAAAAGTCTACAACTTTAGGTTCCTTATCATTTTGGCAGCATCCATGAGAAACTTCTAAAGGTCATTCTTTTTAAACATTCATCACATGAGGAAGAGTTAGTTTTAGGTATCTTAGCTTGGATGTAAAACCCTAATCCCTGTGAAAGCATGGATCTTATCACAGTAATTGTTTAACTTTCCTTTAAAAAACCCATTACCATCAGAAGTCCTGTAAGAGCAATTTTATTATTTACTTATTTAATGTTCAGATTTGTGCTACTGTTATTAAACTCACCCTTAAAGACTTACTAATAACCACCAGTCTTGCAAAAAGAAAGAAAATTAACCAGAAAAACTAGATGTTCTCTCTGAGGGAGGCTCAGCGGTCAGTTACATTTTACTTCATTCATTTTAACACATTTTTTTAATAGAATTGATCACATGGGTTTATTTTTGGTACTCCAGCACCTCATCTACAAACACATCTTCCAATTGAATATATGTTCTCATTGCAGTCTTGGGCCAACACCCTAAAATTAATTTGGACTGAAGTAACAGGATTATCTAAAACAAAAGCACCATTTTCAAAATAACATCTTATACCCATACGCTGTTCCAAAATACCAACTTATGTGAGTTTAATTTATCCAACACTGAAGTAAATAAAACCACTTATTTTTCAATGAGAATATGCATGTATGGAATTACCTGTTAATAACTTTTGGACAAGTATAATTTGGTAACAAGCATGGAACAATTTAATGTTTGAAAATCTCAAAAAACTACTAAACCTTCCCTTCACCATTTAGTACTTTTTCAGCTAAGCATGCAGAAGACAAACACCACCTCACATGCTTTGTTCACTAACATTTATCCAGATCTTCAATCCCTTTCCTATGTATCCCAGTGAGTGGCCTAAAGGACAATGCTGTGGAAGTCTAGATGGAAATTTTGCAATATAAGAACACTTTTGTGCAGAGCTAAATCTATCCTAACAGAGAAAAAAGATTCTAAAGACAAATGAGGTACCAAGCTGAAATACAAGAGCTACAGCAAAACCCAACTTCAACTCTTTTTACTTTCAGCATCTGATAAAATATCTAATAAAAATCAAGAAAGCTTCATTTAAAAAAAAAAACAACCAAAAACAGTGGAATAAGGAATTAAAAACAAACAAACAAAACAAAAAACAAACAAGCAAACAAAAAACCCAAAAGACATTAATAAAAAATAACAGAAGTCCTTTTAATAAAATTAGAAATGACAAAGATCAAGGACAAGCTGCCATAATATGGAATACTACAATACCTTAAACATAAAAAACCCCTAAGTATTAAAAAGTATTTAACAAACATTTAAAATATTTTTCTAAACTGTTTATTACATTTTTTAAATGCAGGCACACTATTTACAAATACATTTACGTATAATTAAATTCAGTCCTTACAAACATTTGTTCTGAAACAAATGAAAATTTCTTTGTTGATTTAAGCAAGGGTTTCCCCTCCTTTCCAGATCTGATTTTGGTAGGTATTTAGACAAGAGCAGTAGGCACTAAAACAAGAGCAACCTCAATCATTAGTCTCAATCACTATTATTATACAATGATATAGGTGGGAAGGAACATTTGGAGGTCATCTTGTCCAACCTCCTGCTAACACCTGGGCCAATTTTTAGCACAATGGGCACTGTCATCTCTCAACTGTACTGACAGACAGGGAAGAAAAATACAATTGAATAAAGATGAAAAAAATGGAGCACTGTAGTAGCTTTGATTAGAACTTCATATAATTTTGATGCACATTTTAAAACATAAACAAAAATTCCTCTGTAACATATACCCATTTGGTACCAGCAAGTACCTACATCGGCAAGACAACATATCATCCAATCACATGCAGCTCATACCAACATCACTTTCTTTTCACAAATTATAAATCATTGTACCATTGGTGCTTAAGTGTTCAAAGAAAATTTAAAGTTCTTATTATTTGCAGTATATGGTATATCTTTCATGATCAAAACAATTTTGTCCTCAATATGTCTAGAAAAAATGCTGCATCTTCAAGTTTACTTTATTCTTTAATTCCCGGAGCCAAAAGGCAGACTTCCTGCACTACATTACTTTGAAACTTAGGTGATACTTGATTACTCTGGGTGATTTTGCTCAAGTTATTCAGCCACTCTGGTGGTAACACCACCCAGTGCTAAGGTCCCAAAACCAGTTTCACCACTTATACTTGTCTTATCTCAAATCATCTACTACAACTGTTAAAATCTCAGAGATATTATAAACCTTGATTAACCTGTGTTTTCCAAGAACATGGCAATCCTTTGTAAAAAGTGAAAGCCAAACTTAATGCAACAGTAACTATAACCATGTCATATAAAATGCTCACTACCAGAGTGGCAGAATAAGGAAACTATCACTAATGCCATTACTGTCATTATTATTTGTCATCATTAGCTGTAGTAACTAATGCACATTAATTTGTGTCCAAATGGTAGGTTTAGGTTCAAACATAAGGAAACAAAAGGAAATTTTTTTAAAACTCCTACCTGAGTTGACAAGAGATTGCAGTCAATGTGCAGTCCTTTTCCTGTCTTATACCTCTGAAGTAAACCAGCCATAATTGCTCCATATGTATACAGACCAGTAGCAAGATCTGTCATTGCTACTCCCGCTCTAACTGGCTCCCCATCCTAAAGAAAAAAACACCCCAAAACAAAATGAGATAAACAAAACAATAGACAAAACAAAACAAACAAAGAAAAGGGAAAAAAACAAGCAGAAACAGTACAATTGTGCAGGGCTATGATCTTATTGGCATCACAAAGACATGGTGGGATGACTCCTATGACTGGAGTATTGGAATGGAAGGATATCAGCTCTTTAGGAAGGACAGGCAGAGGAGATAAGGACACGGTGTTGCCCTCTATATAAATGACCAGTTGGAGCGCATGGAGTTCCACCTGGGGATGGATCAAAAGCTGATGGAGAGCATAGGGAGGGCAGTTATAGGTGACACTACAATGCTGCTACAGGCTGCTCATCCAAGAGGACAGTGTGGATGAGGCCCTATACAGAGAGACAACAGTGGTCTCACATTCACAAGCCCTGGTTCTCATAAGAGACTTCAGCCATCCTAGTACTTGTTGGAAAGACAACACTGTAGACCCAGACACTGTAGGAAAAGAGCAGGTTCAAGACCATCTAAGGAACATGAATGTGGACAAGTTTATTGGACCTGATGACATACATCAGATGCAGGTCCTGAGGGAGCTGGCAGTGGAAGTGGCTAAGCCACTATCCATCATATTCGAGAAGTCATGGTAGCCCAGTGAAGTTCACACTAACAAGAAAAAGGGGAAACATAATGTCCATTTTTAACAAGAGAAAGAAGAAGATCCAGGGAATTACAGGCCCATCAGTCTCATCTTCATATCCAGCAGGATTATGGAGCAGATCCTCCTGAAAGCTATGTTAAGGCACATGGAAAGTATGCAGGTGATTTGTGACAGGCAATATGGCTTCACTAAGGGCAAACTGTGCCTGACAAATTTAGTGGCCTTCTATGATGGGGTTACAGCAGTTGTAGATATGGGAAGAGTGACTCATGTCATCTACCTGGACTTGTGCAGAACTAACCCACATGACATCCTGGTCTCTTAAACTAGAGAGACATGACTTGGATGGATGGACCACTCGGTGGATAAGAAATTGGCTGGATGGTTGCACTCAAAGAGTTGCAGTCAATGCCAGAAATCAGTATCTTTGAGTGAACTGGAGTATAAGAACTACCACTGAAACCCAGATATTCTTACAGCAGGTACACAGAACTGTCACTTTATGATGCTGCATACTGCAAATTGTGAATGATTTGTTATGTAACTTTTTGTCCCTAATAACATAATGCTTCAACTCACCAGTGCAAAAAGAAAAGAGATAATGTTAGACACAAGAGAAGCCAGTGAAGACCGAATTTTGTCACGCCCAGAAGCCAAAGGTCTAAAGTTTCCAGAGTGTGCTGACACAGGTGCCTGTCTGTTTGAAAGGCAGAACCATATTGCTTCATTGCTCTCACTCCCTTTTTCTCCCTTCTCTTCTGTCCCTCCCCCAGTCAAAGGTCAGTGTTGTATTTTCCAGTATACACACTTCAGGTTTCTTGTAAGAAAAAAAAACAACTTTTTGTTTAGACATGTAAACACTACATATGTAAAGACAGGCAAATTCCTGACCTTCTGACTGAAATCACTGAAAAGCTGTTGGTTCAAATATCCTTTTTCAGTATGTCGTCCCTTTTCTGGCATCAAGGGAAGAATCTTCATTTTACTCATGTGTTTCAGAACTTCTGTAATCATTGGCATGAAATACAACCCTTCAGCAATCAATGGCAAAATGAACTTCTAATTTCAGTCCAGCTAGGCTTTTATCATAAGATCTTAAAAGTGCTTCTTCTGAGACATTCTCCCATTTCCTATTCTGAAAAGTTTGAGGTCAGGTGATCAGGTTCTGACAGCAGTTCCTTGTTTTGAAGAATTTTTTTTTTTTAATTTTCAAGTTTTGAAGAAAAATAGCAGTGCAAAGCTAATGGGACTGTTCCAGACTTTTAGCTCCCTCAAAAACCAAGACAAGTCAAAATCAGTATAATTGATAAATAATAACTGCTTGTGAAGTACCCATGAATGTATTTAAACTAATGTAGCATAAGTTCAATAAAATTTAATTTACAGAATTATTTTAATTAGCCATATCTAAACTTCTAAGTGTAATTATTGTAATAGTAATCATGTAGTCAAGATTGCAAGAGTTACTGATAATTATTAAAATTATTTTTAAAAGAGTGTCTTGACTTCATGTAAGAAAATTAATCTTCACCATCTTTTCTCTTTTGCACTCCAACGGGATTTATATAAGTCTGGTGTCAAGTCATATATAAGTTATGATATTTCTCTTAAAATAATTTTATTGTATTAATTTATTGCATTAATAGAATAATTCTGAAATAAAAGGCAGTAAGACAATATTTCCTATGTAAGATGGAAAAGGCTGCTATTTTATTTTTATCATGGAAGTGACTAAAAATTATAAAATCTGTATCAAATATGACAAAGTTAAAAAAAAATCTGAGTTACTCTTATTCAAACTGCAGTAAGGATCAGTCTGTGGCTATCTATAGCCTAGATATCTATAGATTGATATGTAAACCACACAACATTAAGGTGAACACTGCTTTAGGAAGTACTACTTTTTTGAAGAACCTCTTATTTCTTCCTTCTCCACACTCTACACCAAGCCACTTCACCTTCCCAGTAGAAAAGACAACTCAAAGGTTCCAGCCATTTACCACTCTCATTGTACCCAGCTCTGGGGGAAATCAGGCAAGAAACTTGTTCTCTTTTATATGTGTGCAAAGGCCTGCTGAGAAAACTAATCAGCACTGGAATGTTTTTGCTCTGCAGAGCTATCACTAAGAAATAAAATGCAAAAAAGAAAACAAACCTAAAAATGTTTCCCCCCTATTATCTGCTGCAAGATCTCAGTTTGTTAAATTGTTCTTTCTTCATTACAGTAATTTCATTACATTTACTGAGTCGAGACAAAAATCAAAAATACTTTAGATTTTGCAAACACATGTGCAGCAACATTCCTAGTTTGAAAACACTTTTCACCATTGTCAACGTGTCATTAATTTCACCCTTGAATGAGAAAACTACACTTTGAAGATTCAGAAATCAGGGCTATTCCAATAGATTATTACATATGAATTTGCTTGATTCCCACACCTTCCTCATCAAGTACTAAACTACCTACTGTTTAAAAGCAAACACTTCATTTGCCTCAGTAAAAAGTTCACTTTTATTTCCAAAATACTTTCATGATTTCCCTTTACAGAACACTCCTACAAACTACTAGCACTATACTGTTACTGTTATTTTTAACATGTTAGCTTTACTTTACCCTAACACTTCACAACCTATAATTCTGAACAAGTCCACACAATTTCTAGCCTTCCTTGGTCTTTCCTACTAAGATTCATGACCAGCTGCCATTTTTCACCGTTTAATCAGCTTTAATCAGCTCCTGTACCATAAACCAGCCTTTCTGTGGTAGGATGCTTAGCTGTAAGTACTGTGAAACAGATTCGTTCAGGCTTTCATCTCTGTCCTGCAGAAGAAGGGAGATGAAGCTGCTTTACATGAAGGATACAGCTCCACAAACAGAGAAATACTTCCCTTTAGACAGAGCTTCTGACAGCACAGCAGTACTTTTATGTAGCTAACTTTACTTCAGTTATGTGAACAAAGTAAGAACCTATACAGTATCTTTGATTCAAGGTAATTACTCAAAAGTAACAAACACCGCCACCCCTCTCAGCCAAAAGTGGTATTACTGTTCGGGTAGAAAGACGAAATATAGCCCTAGTCAGGGAGAAGTGCCTTAAGCAAACAAAGCTGCATCGAGGCTCAAAGACTGAGTTGAACCCTAATTAGGTGCAGCACCAGGACATGCCCTTTTCTCATTTGAAAAGAAAAAGATTCACGCCAGTAGAGTGGACCTTTTCTTACATCACTGTGCTTTACTATTGCTCAATCTTATGACCAGTTTACACTTTTATGCCTAATTTTTGCTGCCTGCAAAATTCCTTACAATTTGTCAACATATTCTGTCCCAGAGATAGCCACAACATGTTTTGGAAGCGTCCTTTCCTGAGTCTTTTTTTTTGCTCTTTGACATATTTTCTATTCCCAAACTTACAACAATAATATAAAAATCATCCATTAAAAATGAAAATTGTTTTGAAATGACATGCTTAATAATAGCATTCTAAGTCCAGTAGTCTTTACAGATGTGAAATAGTTGCTGGAGCTAATATGAACCAGCAATGGTTGTATTTTTCAACAGCTCTGAGCTATATACCAGGTGTACTCCTTTGCTATAGTTTGTTCAGATTTAAGCTGAAAAATGGTCTCTCCGGATTGTAGATCCCAATCATGTCTTGCTGTCTGATATTCAGTAAAACAAAAATATTTCTTCAGCAGGAAAGAATGCACCACCATAAAGATACTTTGAATATTGAAAACTCCATGTAATAATCAACTTGGAGATGCAAGGGGATTTGTATTCAATTTGGGCTTTATTTAATTAATTTCAAGCTATTGCCTTAATGAGTCATAGAAATATTCATCTGGCACTGATATATCTGAATATATTAAGTAAAAAGTTTCTGTTAATCAAATATGAAACTTGAATGTGGTGTTTAACTAGGATATATCTATAAATTTTGTTATCCAGGACAATAAAAGTGTCATCAGGGCAAACTTTGTCCTTTAGCATATTTTAATTTATGTAAAGAAAACCTGAATGTGGCCTGAAGCAACTACTTTCATTCAAAATGGGTTTGTGTTACTGATTACAAAACAGATTCCCCTCAAAAACACTCTAGAATTTCAAATTTCACAGGTGTCATACATTTCTAATACAGAAGTAATCAAGCAAGTGTGTAAGAGCTGGAATTCCATGTATATTTCTGTACATGAACACATGACTTAAAGATAGTATTCTACCGTGTTTGGTTTTGTACAACCAGCAAAAACCACACTACCACAAATGCATCTGTTTGTGCCTGTAACTTCACAATATTGCAGAAGTTATAGGTTGATTTCCAGGTTCAGAATATGTTCAGAAGCATTTCAAACTTATTACCATTAAGTGATATCAGTAACTTCTATTTCCAGGCAGGAAAAAGGTAAAAAATGCCATTGACTTTTTTTTTAATGCAGGAATATGTATTTCTATTGGATCTATACATTTTTTAAATGTATACATGACTAAATTTTAGTATACTATTATTAAAATGTTTTGTGAGGAGCTGTAAATATGTATACCTCAATATTAAGCACTTCAGTCATGTATGCAGATTATTTTGTTGCTCCTGCTCAAATTCATTATAATTTGTCTGTTGCATGAGTTGATGCCTCTAAAACCATCCTGCAAGCACATTCAATGGCTTGTTTACCGAAGAGAAGTTTCCACAGAGCACTGTTGTACTGATGATATGCTGAATTATCTATAGCTATTACAATGCAATACAAAACCAACACCGTCTGTTATAACTTTTCCTTTTTCAGTTTATAAGAGTGGCCTTTTCTAATTTATTAAAAAAAAAAAAATCATACTCTCATTTACTAGGGTATGCTTCAAATGAACATATTACCTTTAGTATAAAAATTCCATGTTATCTGGTCAACAAATAATTTCAGCTTTATTTTAAAAAAACACAGTATGAGAGTGAGCAAGATTCTTTTTTCTTCTCTATTTTGGCCACTTTTCTACATGCTGACTGAAACAAGGTTTTCTGCTTTTGTTCAGAGTTAGTTTTGTGGAATTTTAAACATAACTCAGTCACATGAACATAAATGTAAGAAAAACATGGAAGATTTTACTTTTCTCTTTCAAAGTAACTTTCAAACAAGTATACAATACAATTTTAAAGCCACTTGAGTAATTTTCACAACATCAAGAAAAGCCACATTTGCTTCTTTGGAGTCATTGACTACTTGAGTCTTTGAAAGAAAACTGTCCCTCTATACATCAAAAAATGGTTTTGAGAAACTGAGGAAATACTGTATGAACAACTTCAAATAAAGAAAAATAAGAAGCAAGTTTTAGCATGTTTATTTTAATCATGTAAAAGAGTGACTAAGTTTGAATGAATTACTAAAAGCCCCCAGTGAACAGACAAAGCTGTTACTGACAATGATTAAATAATTCCTATGACTACATTGCCTCAAGTCTTGGTGAGGTGATGCGAACATCTGGTTTTCCAGTGTGGATCTTAATAATCTTTTAATAAAATCCATCTTCATAATGGCCACCAAGGACTATTACTCTCATAATAGAACTTACATGCAATTATTCAGTATAACAGTTGTATTTTCTGTCATTCCCATATCATTGAAAAGCTTTACAAGAATCCTACGTTTTTCAATTTTTCAACATCCTTTCCTTTATTCATGTTGCACTAACAGCATTTGCTCCTTCTATCAGTTTATACTCCCTTTTAATTTTGTTTGGTATATTTTGAAGTGTGCATGAAGTTTCTGGCATTGTACTGGAAGTATTAATCTCCACCCTGCAAACAATGGTCCAGATGTAAAATTTACTTACACTACAGTTACTGTGATCAGTCTTTGCTTAGTGTATATGTGCACTGCACATTTGAAGGGAAGTAAGAGCCGTAAGGACTACACTCATGTCTTCTCATGTTCTGAGGTGGGGCATCCTATAAGTATGTACCAATAACATGGTAGAAATAGACAAACAGTTTCAGGACACTGGGCACAAGATGTTTCAGCTTATTCAGTCAAACAATGTTTGATTTTTATTTTTTTTTTCCTAATAGAAAGGACAGCTCTGGTAACAATAATTGCCACAAGCACAGAGTTCTGACGTTTGCCATTATTCTCAGCAGAAAACAACTCTATTTGGCAGACTATCAACCCTGCAGTAGAGCTGAGCCCAAATCATGTGTGGTTAGCTTTGAACAACCTACTCAAACATGGGTATTTGACACTAAGTAGAGAAACTTTATGAACTCCTTGTTTATCTAGGGCATGCAAGTTCATACTCTAGAGATCTGCCCTACTGCTTCCAGAGCATCAGGAGCACCACCACAGAACACTTTGTAGCATTTACAATGCACAGAACAGACTTGTAACACCACCTTACTTGAGAAGTGACATTTGGAGGCCATATTCCTTGCATCTGTAGGTGATTCAAGGCAGCATAAGAAAATGCTTATTTGGCCACCATTTTTCTGAAGTGAAGACACACATTTTATGTACCCCTAGAATCCAGATACAAAACTACCTCTGTCACACTTCCTGCACTACTGCAACTACCAAAGATCAGTGGGATTAGCAGCACATAAAGCTTTCCAGAACCACTAATGGCATCTCTCTGCTTATTTCCAGGCAGAATGATTGAAAAAACTTTTTGTCAGAGTTATCTACATAGCTTCACAGTTCCCTCTTTCAAAGAGGGAATATCAATATTCAACCATCAGTGAGATTTCACATATGGTTCCATCATCCAGGCATCAACGTGTCTACTACAGCTCTTGAAGTGACAACAAGTGGCCACTAACAGATTAGCATACATTGTCAATTTATTCCCTGGAGATCTAGGGTTTTTCTTTTTTTCTTTCATTTTCTGTTTCTGGACATTGGCTTTGGAAGCCTGGAGTGAGATATCTTAGATTCCCAGAGGTGAGACGTCTTGTTGGACTCAGGAGGGCTTGCATAACAGATGTGTTAGCATAGGCTAACTTGTTCCATGCAGTAGTTTTGGTATATGGCACAAAGATTGTATTAAATTTGTAGGTTGAGCACCATACCTCATGCCCTGTGATATGCATGAGACCAGAAACAGCAGCAGCAATGGAGTCATATCCACCTCTCTGAACCACTGGACCAGTCTGACCGTAACCTAAAATAGAAACAGAACAATTGGTAATTCAATCAAGGACAAGTACAACATAAACTAGTATTTCTTCTCAGCTTTTGTTCACAAGTTGTCCAGATTGTACAACCAGTGAATGCTATTGTATTCTATTTATTCCTGCATATTTTTAAGAGTAAACAGTTGGATTTATCCTCTGTGGGTTGATGACATGTTTGATCTTAATTCTAGACAGACTCCTGTCTCTGCTATGTTTCATTCACTTTGGATAGAATTACTCTTTTAATTTGCTGGGTCAGCTGAGGTCGGACTCAGATGTCATTTTAGAGGCTCTATGGTATCTCTACAGGCCTCCAATTGGTGTCCAACAGAGCTTATGTTGCCTGTGTTTTATCTCCCCTCTAACATAAGGATGCCTTGAATACCACAAATGATACTGAAATCATGATATTATGGTATGGAACACATGAATTGTTCCCCCCTTATTTCTGTTACTTTATTCCACATCTACACAGAGCTACCTTCAAAACAGAACATTGTTTACAAGAGATGGCAAGGCTGGCCCTTTAGCAAGTACACACAATCTGTTTGCCAGGAGTTAGCAACAATGAAATGCAAAATACCAAAAATTTTTACAGAACTACATAAATACAGTCTTGTTCACCTGTAGAATTAACTTAAAATTAACAGCTGTAGCCAGAAGGATGCTCTCTTGCTTTTCTCTGCTATACTCACCACATTCTTCTAACAACAATCACAAAATCTTCCAGTTGAGGAAGTCTTGTACAACCAACTGAGGAGGTCACTCGAACCAGTGACCACCACCACAGAGGGTAAAGTCAACAGAGAAAGAGCAACGTTTGATGGTTTCCACTAGTTCTAATAATGGCAGAGCCCTCAATAATCAGATTTAAGCATCTGTCCTCCTCAAAGAGGTAGCAAATTCAAAAGCTATTCTCATGCTTTCATTTCCCTTTTCAGATATTTCCAGGAGAAATCCCTTGGCTACAGGAGCAGTTAAGAGATATTTGTCACAGACAAGATTCTTAGTTTGGCTGATAGTTTTAAGGCAATATTTCTGTATTATTCTTAGCTGTGAGGACAGTATTAATACTCCATTATATCAACATATACTGCAAGATAAAAATTTCTGAGTCTTCTACATTCCTTTTCATTATTCTCCTGGAATCTTCTCGATATACAGGCAGCCTGTTCAGTAGACATGACAGTTTAAAGATTGGCTTTGTTGACTACAGCGGACAATTAAAAACCATTTTTCATTGGTATAATCTTCTTCAGTTCATCCACTTGGGCAAATGCTGTTATGTACAAAATTCATAAATGGCTTCTAATGTACAGTGCAAGGGAATTATGATCACTTTAAACTGGAGTTAAAGCACTTTGTTACAGATTTCCCTATTACACCACAAACTATCTCAATTACCTGATATTTTTCTGGGAACATGATATCCACATTGCACAAAGCTGTGGAGGAACTCAACTTCTACACTCAGTGTCGCAGGGAGTATCAGAATATTACAGCCAACCCACTGACTTTGTCAATGTAGCCTCAAAACAAACATTTTGGAAGAAAGAATTCAACACTTTCCTTATGGTCAAATCTGTTTCTTATTGACGTCACTACTCATAAGAGAGAAAAGAAAAAACCTACGGTTTACCCAGTTTTATTTGAAATCATGTTTCTGACAACAGCTGACTCCAAGACCCCAAAGAGAACTTGCGACACTTCCTTTCATATTTACACCCATAAGTTTACAGCAAAGAACAGTGTATTCATTTTCAAACATAAGAGGACTAGCAAATAAAATATAGTGGATCCACCCAAAAATGCTCAGAAGGGCTCTTACTAGGCATATACCATTATCTCACTGGAATAAACTGTAGAATTAAAACCAGTTAAGTGTGTGGGGCCACTTCAAAAACAAAATCTTGCTCAATAAAAATTACTCAAAACAACTTTAATTGAATAGTGAAAAGCATATTGAAGCAAGTGAGAAATTACGTACTGGCCTCAATTATTAGCAAAGAAAAGACATCTCAACACATCTGCTCACACAAATGTTTTCATAAACAGAAAACAACTGAAAATTAAACAAGTAGTATGTAGACAGAACAACTATACAATGCTTTGTGATGCTCTTCTGGTAAGGACAAACATCCATCCCTCAAACACTGAATTCAGGAAAGGTAACAGGCAATAAATTATGCATTTTTCTAGTGGGGTTTCCAAAATTTTTTAAGTCCTTTCCACTACAACACCCTGGTTTCAAAATAAAAGGTATTATTTAATGGCTTTCTAGTTAAAATTAGAGGTTCTAAGGAGTGTTTAATTAGTTTTCACAGGTCACAATAGATTAAAAAGAAAAAATGCATAATTCCGATTCGATCTAAATTCTGAATGGACAAAGTTAGTGTGGGGAAAATCTGTTTTCACTGGAAATAGTCTGCCCCAAGAACTATGGACATACAAATGCATACGGAAAAAGGTAGCCATTTACTTGTAGGAGTTAAGTGAAAAATGGCTATTGCTCAAAATGAAAGATCTCATTATCCAGACAAAAATCTAAGGCTGAACATTATTATTCTGGAAAACTACACAGGTCAATGGAGCAAGACAGTACAGAAGCTTCAGAAATAACTATGAACACAAACACAAAAAGCTTGAAGGAGAGCCCAAAATTACATTTAGAAAAATTTGAGCCTGGTACACAGATTTTACCATAACTGTAATGTATACACATACATGTGCATATATATGTGTACATATACATAAATATATAACTTCTTAAAGATATAAAAATACCACCTGAAGTTTATGTTTGTCCAAATACCCTGTGTTCTCTCATACTTGAATTCAGCATGAAAAGAATAGATAGTGGCTTAGAGTTTAGATAAAATGAAAAATACTTTAGGCTAAAAAGATAATCCCAGTTGGATATAGAGAGAATGGATTTAACGGTAATGGTCTCAGAAGGTAAAACAAAGGAAATGATTACACTCTCCTCTAGTGAAGCTTAACACCTTAGGCTACAGTCAATATTTAAATAGTCTTTAACAGTACAGAATTTATTTTAGTTCCTTAAGTCCAGTGAAGATATTTTTATTTTGAGGACTACATTTCAGAGGAGAGATAAAAGAATTTGAAATAAATTTAATAAAACTGAGTGTTTTCTAAATCATTTCAGCTGGATAAGTAGCTGCCTAGATGCTGAATCTCATATAAAGTTTAAATTTGTATAAAACAGAATCTGCAAGGAGCAAGAGAAAGTTGCACCACGCTAAATCCCTATTCAACTCCCAGAATCCCTATTCTATACCTTGCACTAGGAAGGCATGATTTATTCTGATAACTGCCACATCTTCATGTGCCTAGATCTCAAAATTGTTGCAGTATGAGCTGGTTTTCTCTACTGCAAAACGTAGATCAGTTTCACAATCAAACTGGGTACAAGACAATTGACAGTGAGATCTCCAAGTGCTTCCTAAAAATTGTCATTGTCAAAGCACTATTCAATCTGTATAGCAAACTCTTGAAACTACCATAAACATAGATGTTCACAGAATCACTGAATGGGGAAGGTTGGAAGGGACCACAGAGGGTCATCAGGTCCGACCTCCCTGCTCCAGCAGGGCCGTCCTAGAGCACATTGAACAAAATTGCATTCCAGTCAGTTCTCGGGTATCTCAAGTGAGGGAGACTGCACAACCCCACTGGCTAATCTGTTCCACTGTGCTGTCATCCACAGAGTAAAGAAGTTCTTCCTCATGTTCAGGTGGAATTTCCTGTGCATTGGTTTCTGTCCATTGCCTCTTGTCCTATTTCTTGGCACCACTGAGCAGAGCGTGGCTCCATCCTCTGACACCTCCCTTCAGATACTTATAGACATTGATAAGAGCCCTCTCTCAGTTGTCTCTTTTCAAGGCTGAACAGGTTCAGTTCCATCAGTCTCTCCTCATAAGAGAGATGCTCCAGTCCCCTAAAGATCTTTGTCACCCTCCACTGGACTTGCTCCATGTCTCTCTTGTACTGAGGAGCCCAGACTGGACACAGCACTCCAGGTGAAGCCTCACCGGGACTGAGCAGAGGGGCAGGATCACCTCCCTCAACCTGCTGGCAATGCTCCTCCTAAGGCACCCCAGGATATCACTGGCCTTCTTGGCCACAAAGGCACATTGCAGGCTCACGGACAGCTTGTTGTCCACCGGGACTCCCGGGTCCTTCTCTACAGAGCTGTTTTCCAGCAGGTCAGCCTCCAGCCTGTACTTTGCATTTGCCTTTGTTGAATTTCAGACAGTTCTTTGCCTGTCTCTCCAACCTGACAAGGTCCTTCTGAAGAGCTGCACAGCATTCAGGTATCAGCCACAACTCTTAGCTTTGTGTCATAAGTGAACTTGCTGACGCATCTGCCCCTTCATCCAAGTCATTGATGAGTAAGTTAAGCAATACTGGGCTCAGTATTGAACCCTGCGGGACACCACCAATGTTACAGATCTCCAAATAGACCCTGTGCCACTGATTACGACTACTAAAGGATTATTTGCTTATTCAGCATAGTGACTTACACCTAAATCTTCCTCTCCCTGTCCTGACCCTGCAGCCAAGTCTATCTTCTACGTAAGAAAGAGTACCTTTACTGTTTGCAGCTTTTTGTGAGCAAGCAAAATTAGCTGGGTATGAGAAAAGTATGAAAGAACTGGCACTGTCTACTTTGTATCAGCTTAAAAGGAAACACGGGCCTTTATGGGAGACATTTACAAAGCGAATGCCATAGCCTTCCACCAGCAATCCTGTATTCCTCACAATTTCCACCAGCAATCTTGTACCCTTAGCTCAGACAAGAATGGAGAAAGGGACTTTACTGGCTCTATTTAGCATCTTCTGTTTTTCAGGACTTTCCATGTAGTTAAAGACAAATTTGCCACTGAAAATTTTGAAAGAATTTTCTTAAACGAAGGTCTCCACCATCTCTCTTAGTTAGTCTGCAGCGTAACATACAGTGTAAGAATATTCCAAACGGGGCATCCTTAACTGAACATAAAAATATGATATCTCTCTGGTCCTGTATTTACTTGTTCAATATTTGGGTAAATATGACAATTAATGTTTTATAAAATAAGATGGCTAATACGGAATAATGAAGCTCATAGCTGTTCTAAAAAGCCTCCAGGTTTTTGATGGCCAAATCTTTGATATGGAGCAACAAGAAAAGACTTAAGGTGTCTAAAAATGTTTATCTAGCAAAACTGAGAGATAATAATGTCAAGATAAACAGGAAATTATAATAGCACTAAGATCCTCATCACTAGCTGGGCATCATTACAGAAGTAACTTTATGCAAGACACTAATTGCAGCTGATTGAAGATTCATTTGGTAAAACAAATTGAAGCATATAAATTTCCTGTAAATACTGGCAATATATACACATTCCAATTAAATCTAAGAGTCTGACTGTTACTATTATCCGACTAAATTACATTGGTATTCATACATCACAAGTCCCGACAAAGGGAAGGACTGAAAGTATTTCTTTCCCCCAGATTTCTAAGACACATATGTAAAAAAAAAAATAAAACAACAAAGACATTCTTCAACGGGAAATAAATCTTAGCTACTTCTCTAGGGTTGGTGTGACATTCCTGCCTGATGAAAGGGGGACAATTAGTCTGAAATACAGAAGTCACCTCTGACACAACAAAACTTTTAGTTCTGTGCTTAGTGTGCAGGTGTCATGTGATGGCACTCAAGGTTTGGAACATAGCACAAAAGAAATAATAATATTTGCAGGCATCATATGGGACAAAAGTTTGGAGGAAAAATAACATGTCCTAACAATCTCCTGCTAGTTTATCCACTTTAAAATGGTCAATATATTTATCACATGAGAGACATACTTTGCTTTGGAATCCACCCTAAGAGACACAAAAATAAATACTGTCATGGCTAGGCTTCACGAACGAAGATTTGGGAAGGGCTCTACCCACATTTGTTACAAGCGCATTGGCGGCTAAAAAGGCCAAATGTCACACTAAATTTAAAAATGCTGGGGGGGATAAACCAAAAAAACCCACCAAAAAACTCTGCTAGAAAAACAGACTAGCGTGTCTTTCCAGGTTTAGCTTTGTAGTACCGTACGAGCTACAACATAGCTTTATTTCATTTTTTGCCAGATGACAGTGGGATTTTTTTATACATTTATAGCAGATATTCTACATAAATTTTAAGAAAGAGACAAACCAAATAAAGAACTTTGTCCCAGACAAAGTTTCATGTGTCTGCAGATCCGATGCTATTCCAAGATGTGTACCGAACACACATTTGGACACCCCCATTCCTTGCTTAGGAGTTACTGATGATATGATGACAGAATTCCTAGCGTGTATAAAAACAATTTATTTCAGCTAGGAACGGCCTGAAAGTATCTGGGATAAACAGGCATTAATGTGTTGCAACATCATCACTTTATGGACAATCACCCTAAAACAATATTTTTATGTAGGTTAGTTTAGATTCACTTGGGATATTTACAAAGGTTAATGAAAATGCTTCTACATTTCTCAGGTTGTTGTGCATTTGATTTATATTTCATGAAATTTTGCACTTAACCCGGGGCAGTGGGTCACAAACAGTTTGCACCTTTCACAAAACAACTCAGAAAGAAGTAAATCTCTCAAAATTACTAAAAGCACATAAACTGGAAAGGGGACAAAAACCCATGCAACACCTGAAATTGCTACTCTCACTTCAATACAGTATGCTTTCAAGCTAATGATGGCCCTGTAATTAAATGCTACAGGATAGTCTGAATATGATTTTCTGTGTCATGAAAAGAAAGGTCAGCATTTCTCATTATGACCTGTGTCCAAAATATTTGTATCACATGCTAGAGAAAACCGAAAGCCATAATTTCTGTCCCTTTTCATGATTTGATAGCATGAAACTTTATAAGACCAAATATAAAACACATTGTACTAAAAGGAGAGGAAAAACCAACACAGAGACATGCTGTCAACACAGACCAGTTCCCTGTAGCTCAATTCCCACATGACAAATGACATTACAAAGTCAAGCTGTATAGGATATTCTGAGCAAAATATAGAAAAATATGTTTAACATAGGCATTTCTACAAATAGGGACTAAACATTGTCACAAATTCAATCCAGATAGATGGCTATCCCTGCTGAATAACAAATTAATGAGAAACACCTTTTGGCTTGTTCTATTGCCGAAGGAAAGTATTCAATTAAAGAGAGCTTACATCTTTACTTCATAAAGATTAATGAAACAAGCAGAAGAATACAAGCAATTCTCTGTGATGACAAAAGACAAAATCTAACAGATGCATTATATGAAACTTTGCAATGCCAGAGCTGCCAAGTACATTAGCAAAACAAGTAACGACTTCTGGAAAATGCTTGCCATGTGTTGTTCAGAAAGAAAGGAAGTACAACTTCCTGGGTAGGCAGGCTTACAGGAGATGAGAACAGATAGGAGAAAGGTGAAGTCAGAGCAAACTGCCAAGAGAGATGAAAGGATGCTAAAAAAAATAAGCCTTAAGCCAGCAAGCATAAAATCTGATCAATCTGATAAAAGCATTTCATTTCCTAATTGATGATTGCAAAGGTGTACAATATTTATTGCTTTAACACATGATGATTTAGACATTCTAACCCCATATTTCAAACAAAATCAGGTGTTACATGTTGGAAGGCAAAGATAAAATAGAATTGTTAAATCAAATGCAAAGCTTTCTGCTAATATTTCGCGACTGAAAGACTAGAAGGGGACAAACAACAACCTCTGCCAGTTGTCCAACTCTGTTCCATTTTCCTGTGATTTGGGTACCCAGCCTCACACAATTCCTCTAAGGGCACCAACCGAACTTCTGAGACACAGCCGCAAACCATTTCAAACAACACAAGCCTGGTTTTCAACAGGCTTTTAATCAGGCCTGCAAACTTCTAGGCCATATTTTCTAGCTTTTCAACATGCCAAATATAAGTTACAAGAAGTTCCCTCCATCACCTAAACTGTAATTACCCAAGAGATGCTGCTATGACTCTCTTTGCTAAGTCAGCTACAGTTTAACTTGTCACTGTCTGAATTTCAAGGCAGAAGCAGCTTCCCAATCTAAGTGGGGTCACTCTTCTACATTATCTCAGAAATCAAACGCATCACAGTGAGCATTTTCTGAAAACATAATTTCAACTAAAAGCTTTTAGATGACACTCAGGTTAGGTACTCAAACTTCATTCCCCACCTTAAAGGAGGCTGATAGACACCCAAATTCCCCATCATTGTTTTGGGCTTGCACAACATTCCTAGCTGCACACTCTTAATGTAACAAATCACTCCTTGTACCCTGCTTGGTACAGATAAAGCTGATCTTATGACTCCAAATACTTACATTGTAAATGCTAATTTTAAAATAATGAAGTCAATTACTTCCAGCAGTGTAGCAATGGCATACCCTCAGAACATCCAGGTTGCAAAACTTGCACAGAAACTAGCTAAATACTGAGACAAACTGTCTGTACTAACCTCACCTACTTTGCTAGGACTGCTCTACCCACCCACCTCACCCTACCTTACTAAGGTAAGGGAGTAAATATTTTTGAGAAACACCTGGCTAACTCTGGAAACCAGTCAGGAGTCAACAGAAAGACAACAGACTTCTCAACAGATACTAATAATCTTGCTACTTCTTGTAGTGAAAAAAATGTTTTAAAACTAAGGAGTACCTGCGAAATAGCTGTTGTCCATTACAGGTTTTTGGTTTTTTTTCTGAAGGAAAAATGAAGTTTAAATGAACTGTTCTTGCAGATCAAATAGAAGTGGAAAGCTTCATTAACTTACCAATACTTTGGAGACTAAGTGAACATTAAAAATTCCCTGATCACACAATGCATAGTTAACTATAATAGTGGCTGATCATTTACAGGAATTGAATATGCAGAGTGATAAAAAGTAAATGCATCTGGTTACCTGAAACAGACAAATCTAATAACTGATTAATTCAATATATTGCCTAACTTGAGTATTTTTCTACCAACGGATTTTGCTAACTGGCTCTTTAGGAATCTTTTCCTTCAGAAAAAAAAAAAGAAACAAAAACCTGTAATGGACAACAGCTATTTGGCATACTTGGGTTTTTATTCCTAACACAATACCTCTAATCAAATTATCTGACTTGTATCTCATTGATGAGAAGCACCTTCTAAATAAATAAAATACAAAACACCACAAAACAAGACACCAGTCTGAAAAACTGAACAAACTTTTGACTGCACATTGGTACTCAAACATCTTGGGACATCACTTTGTGAAGGTTTTCAGAACTGCAATAAGTTAATTACACTTAGAAAAATTATAGCAAAGGAGATGATATCTTTACTTCCAGACCATGTATTATACCATATTCAGGCTTTTCAGTTTTAATCTTAAAAGAAGTTAGATTCATTAATAAATGCATTCCCACATATCTTAAGACCATGACTTTAACTTGACAGAAATAAAAGAAACTGACAAACAATCATTCATTATATGTCTGAGCAGGTACACGATATATAGTGCCCCTTCTTATTGTACAAAGACTATAGTTTTATATGAGTAAGCACCTCGTAGTTGCAGTTCCATAAAATTATTTTGAAAGATGTAGTCTCTTAAGAGAGGTTACAAAATTCTGGCCTCAAATTTTCCTCTTGAAATGGTGGTCAGGGTTCACTGTAAGACATGATCATAATGGCACTAGGCAACCCTATCCTGACTTTGCAATACCCCTGGACAAAAAGTCATCTTGTCTATCAGAAAGCTTTTCTGAATGTTAAATTGGAATCTTTTTTTGCTCAAATTTTAATAGTTAATTCTTGTCCTTTGTATAATATATTATTTTCTTCTCAAGAGTTTACACTTATGAAAAGGCTGTTATCCACAAAACTGTTCTCTTTACACCCTTCTTTTGCAGTAACATCCACAACTTCCTATGTCAAAGTTTTCTCTACATGACAACTTGCAGATCAGTGGGTTTCAGCTGTTGGCATAAACACTGGGATACAAAATGCTTTTAATGATCAAGTACATAGAAAAGTGCCAGATATTGCCACCATTTTGGTCTCTAAAAATGACAATAACAAGGCTATTTTCCAATAGTTTCTGTCTCCTACACCCAAAACTGTTTTCTTTTTGTTTGTTAGCTACTGACAGTGTTTTATTTTATAACATTTTAAAAACATAAGTAATGAAAACCATATGTTTACTAAGAAATATTTTCAGGTCAACACCAGCTACTTACAGTCTTCCTACAAATCTAGCAACACCCACAGACAATACCGTGAAAGGGCACAACAAAGACACTGGATCTTTGCATCATTTTAATTAGTTATACTTGTTTCTTTGGTGAAATCTCAAAAACTCACCATTTGAAACAGTAAAACAAACAAACAAACAAAAACCAAACCAAAACAAAAAAAATCCTGCAATCATCATGAAGATTAATAAGTACATCAGAAAAGGAAAAAAGTTTAATAAAACAAGATAAAGCAGATAAGAATGCTACTTGACAGGAGATTCCCTAAAAAAAATAATTCATTTGGGAACCAGGAGAGAAATCTTTAGTGATAACAAACAAAATGTTTTATGATCTTTTCTTGTGTCTTCTCTTTAGACTATTACAACTCAAACACAATAAATACAACTTTACAAAAGCCTGCTCATGGCTTCTGAAGATGCTTAAAATCTTCCATATTTATTCTGTTAACTTAACTAGGCATCAGTCCAAGCATAATAGCTTCTGCAAAATAAACATTAAACCATCAGTGAGTGTCTCCACAGTCATACTGTGTTGTCTTGTTGTTCATATCCAGGATTTTCAGTGCTTAATCTAGTTTCATTCCCTGTAAACTAACCCAGTGTCAAATCTATGATTCACAGGCTTTCTGTCTGATATGGTATTCTTCATTAGGCCAGAGTCCAAAATTCTGAAGTTTCAGATTTTATACAAAATACTGCTATTTAGATGAAAGAACAAGCAATGAGCGAGAAGGCATAAGAAAAATATTACCTTCATGCACAGCTGAAAGTCAATACTTAATTTTAAAGCAAGAAAGAGTTATGACTTGTTCATTAAATTTTGTATATGCTTCATATTGATCAAAGAATGGGAACACAGTGTTTCAGAACAGCACTCATTTTCAACTGTTTCTTATTCCTAAACTCACAGTATTTTGGATATTCAAGCTATGCGTGACTGAAAAAACAATAGTGGAAAAAAACCAGCTAAGCCCTCCTGCTAGGATGCTTAATGGCAGTGCAAAAGGATAGCTCAATAATTTACAGGAAAAAAAAAATTAATGTACTCTAGCTGCTGGTGGTGTCCTGATGACAGAAGCAGCACAAAGTCAAAGATTTAGTGTCAGTCAGCTAAAAAGCCCACCTTCCTGGAGGTGCACAGCAGATCTGAATCATGCAAGGATATCAATCCTACCAACAGAGAAGGGATTCTGTCAGCTCCCATCTGTTTCTCAGCAACCCTTTTTACAACATGCCACCTTTCAGCTTCCACTCTTTTCATACTTATTTGTGTTACTGATATATTTTGAAAGTTTGGTCTGTGTCATTGCCAGAGCCCTTTAGTACTCTGGAGGTACTGGCAAAACTCTGTAAATACAGGGAAAATACAGCTTTCTGGATCAAATCACACTTCATACTAGAATATAAAACCATTTACAGAGAAACACCTCCAAGTAGACCAATTTTACCAGCTAAAGTTTTGTGAATATAATAACGTTTGCTAATGGCTTCTGCCAAAAAAAGTAGACCAGTCAGCTTTCACACCTCTTCTCATTCCTGACCAGCACAGCTATGCTGACAAAAGCCTGTTGTACAGAAAACAGTGTTCCAAAAAGTTTGTCAACCAGCCGAATTTTACAGAAGCCTCCTCTTTTGAGTAGGTTTGTTTAGGCCTATGCTGATTTTACAAGCTGTAGAGAAAAACACATAAACCCACCAGCAGCAGAAATTTGTTTTAAGTAGGAAAGTTATCCTTTGATAAATTTGACACAGCATAACTATATTAGTCCTGTACAAGGAGATATCTTTGGTTGTATTGTAACACACTCCAAAAGTGGGGGTTACTTTACACCGTGTAATACTTATATTTCAGTCACTCCAGAATTGAATACACATTTTTTGTGTATAATATTGGTTAAAAAGCATTGTTGCCATCATCACTAGAAAAACATTAAGACTCCAAAATAAAGTGCATTTTGCTTCTGCTGCAGGTAAGAGGCACAAAGCTTAATTGCTCTGCAACACACCTCAGTCAAACCTTGTTGTTCACATTTTGTTCTGCAACCTGCTGGCAACTCATGTTCAGCAAAGGGGTTGTAAAGGTGTATTTAGAGGTGTTTAAGCATAGAGCAGCATAAAAATAGGAAAAAAATGCACTAGATCAGATTCAAGGCCCAGCTAGCTACATATCTAGTCTCCAAAAATGGAGAAAGACAGATGCCAAGATGAACAGGATAAGCCTGTCTAATACTATTCTTGAGTACTCTCACAGCTTCCAACAGTTTGCAGATGACAGTCTTCCCAAATAAGTAGATAAAGTTATACAAAACCTTCCCAAATCAATTGTTTAGGGGTAAGACATATAGAAAACCTTTGCAAGTCTCAGGGGCTTAGGGAAAGCAGACACTTTGGACTTACTTAATCACAACATAAGCAAGAAAGACAAAAAGAAAATGAAGATTTTGAACAACATTACAATACTTTTAACACACAACCCCAAAAATTCAAATCCTATGAATCAGGCTTTTTAAACAGATGATGCTTAAAAAGAAATATGAAAAAGATGTGAACAATAAAAGTATAAGTAATTCAAAGTAATCCCACTATTTGTCATCTGTTTGCAAGTCTGATTAACAATGGAGTCAATATTTCCTAGTCTTGGTCAGTAGGATCTTTTTTCCTAAATATTAAATTTAGAAATTCTACTTGCAAACACTGTTTAATACAAACAGAGATCAGAATTGTCTCATCAGATTCTTTAGTTGCTTTATTCATATGGTGAATGCAGGAAGCAAGGAACAATAGTTTGACAAACTGTCCTACTCCCTCGAAGCAGAGAGATAGCCAGCTCCTTGGCTTTGATTTATATCAAGCAAACTTCCAATCATAATTTTATTTAACTTCTTTATGAGACTATTGCTCTACAATATTTAATACTTGTGCTACATAAATTAAAACTGTGCCCAATTCTTGCATAAATTCATATTTAGAATTAATATAGTCTTAAAAGCCTCAGTTCATTTCATCATATATTGATGGCCACCGCAGGTATCAGAATTATTACACATGAGAAGTATAATAAACTCTTAGAGCTCCTGCTGCATGCCACAAAGCTAGTTCTCAGTGCAAAAAAAACAAGTCACCAATCTGTGCAAACATGCAGTTCACACTGGGAATTACAAAGCAGCACATCAGTGCAGGTCAGAAAAGCACTGAAGTATTCAATATCTGTATAATTTTTTATGTTGTATGCTGTTCTTGTAGTCCCAATTAACTCTCTGAAAACAGAGACATTCCACTTCTCCAACTGTCATGTCTGAACTCTTATTTTAATTACTAGCTCACAAAATTTTTCTTTGGATCTTTTTTTCTTAACACATTCATTCTTTGAATTCCAAGTAGCTACTTTGGCTACTTCTACACATTAAGCAAAGATATATTTTTATGTTTTCACATACTGTCAGGATCTTTATTTAAAAGCTACTGTGTGGGAATGTACAGAATGCTTTAGGAAGAGATGGTTAGATGGCCAACCACAGTACTTCCTCCTCATCACAGCAGCATTTATTTAAGAAAAAAACTGAGGTTCCAAGCTACCTTTCCTATGCAGTGTTTTTCATCTATAGATTGTTCTTCTCTCAACTTTCTTCAGTTTTCCACACAGTTTTTGAAACATGGTACCGAGAAGTAAACTTCGCCTTCCAATCTTACCAATGTGGAACAGGGCAGAGAAACACTAATTCAAGGCCATGTTCATCTTTACATAATCCAGTATGATACTAGTCTTTCATCTAACTATATCATCACTGACTCATGTTCAACTTTGATCATTCCTCATCATTACAACCAAGTCTTCTGAGAACACTTCTCTAACTCAGTGTTCCCCATCCTATTTCTGATTAAGCAGAGTACACTGTACTCGTTCCAACCTTTAACTCTGTCCTTGTTCTTCTTTTTATGTAAGCAATTTGATCAAGGTATTTTTTAATTGTAATCCTGCTGTATAAATTGACTCCCTTGCAGCTTTGTGGGCCTTCAGAGCTGCATAGAGCTCTCAGGTCACTAAAGTGCACCTTTTACATCACAACTTCATCACACCATTGTCCATGGAGCTGTGCTGACACAGGGAGTGTTGAGAAGGGTTTCAATCCCAGGCTTTAGGAAGAAAAACTGAGCAGAGTTCCTGATGCCAGCCCTTCATGACTCTTCACACCCCCAGATAATATTCTAAAGGACAGTGTAAGGATGCAAGGAAAGTGATGTCTTCTACTTGTAAATCAGCTCCAGGATCTTCTTGCCCTTCAAATCTAAACCCCATAACGAACACCCAGTTCGTTTGGGTTCATCCCAAAATTCCTATTGCATTCCTTTACTTATTTTAAACAAAAAAAAAAAATAAAATCAAGAAATGTCAGTTCTGAGGCATTTTCTTCCACGTCAATCATGAAGCACCCGTAGTTATTACATAACAAAAAAGCTAAGATATCAGGGAGTTTCTGATCACTCTTGAAGCAATTTTTTTAATTATTTCTTGTACATCACACTTCCCTAGCTTGTCCATGAAAGCATTACTCAAAAGCATCCAAAAATTTACTCCTGTCAAAATATATAGCACAAGTTTTATTATTCTGCTATAGATAAGTAATTATATTGTCCCAAAAATAATTTGTGTATCCACAAATCCAGTCTGCTAATCAACTCTTCAAAAACTGGTCTCAGACCATTTTATCCCTAGACCTCAGTTAATAACTTCTCTTAACTGGCCACTCAGACAACTTCAACCTATCAAAAAAATGACACATGGTCTTTGATCTGTCCATCTTCCAACTCCATGATGCAAAAAACAACAGATTAGAGAAGCCTGATTTTAGTTTGCCAGTGCTGAAAAGCTCTATTTTTATCAAATCAAACTCAGGTAGAAGCTTCATATTTTTCCCCTCCAAATGCTTTATTCAGTCACTGTCAGCACTTAAGTTTATAACTCAAGGCTTGCAAACCTGTGATTTTTGTGTTTGTTTACGAGCCGTATAATGTTCACAGTTTTCCAGACCTCCCTCCTTGTTCTTAAACCACATGAAGAACTACTGACTACTGGAAGCACAACACCCAGGTTGTTCTGACAATGCCTCTTTCCATGTATCAGACAGTGCATTATTTTCTATTATTAGAAAACAATACATCAGTTGAAAAATTCTCTATGAATATCTTTTACTGAAGACTGGTACCAAAACATCAATCCTCTTTTTTGTATCTTCCAGATTTTTTAATTAACTCATTCTCAAAATTTTTGCTTATTTTAATATATTTAAAAGACACCTGTAACTGTTTAAATCCTCAGTTAAGTCTTTTAATTTCCATTTCACTCTGCACATAATCCTGCTTGAATTGGCTACTTGGCTCAACCAGCCCACACATGTTGCAATGCAGGTGTTATTTTTAACCTTCCTTTTTTTTGTCTTTTTTCTTTTTTTTCCCCTTCCAATTTGTTGTGCCTAGTTTTATGGTCATTTTGCCTTTTTGCAATTAAAAAAAAAAATTCTCTTGTTAGAAATTTTGAGTCACAAATTTTAATAACTTTTGAACAGATAAATGATCAAGATCATTCCTATAGCTGCTATTATTTAGTTACAACTGCAACTGAGTCAGCTTCTCAATAAAACTTGGTTTCTTACTTGTATGCTATCGATAAATAAATTACACCATCAAGAAATTATTTTGCCCAGTGATTTTTTTAAACTTGAGCAATCATTTTTTTTGGCAGTTAATATATCAGTTTGTACCAGTTAATTATATGCAGACTAAAACCATATAGAAACCACAAAAATACCAATTGTCAGGGGAATGAGTAGGTGTGAAGACACTCAAAGTTATCTATAATTTTAGAGGCCAGAAACATTAAGTAAGAGGGAGTCTACAAACTGCACCCAAACCAAGGCAATTCCACATCTTACCACAGTTAGTTCACAAATTAGAGGATTTGAAGAACACTTTGGCTAGCCTTTGCCCAGAAAAACACACTGCAGTTGGCTTTTCTTTCTTGTGAAAATACTGGAGAAAAAGTAGTATATGCATCAAAACTATAACATTACATCTTCTCATGAGAAGCCACTACAAATTATCAGGACAAAACAATGTACTGGGAGTGCCAAATGCTGGGTTTTTTTAAGTTATTATTAACCTTCATGTAAATGGGTAAAGAACTATTTTCCTTTTCATAGATTCAGCAGAATCACTCAAGAGACACAGAGGATTTACTTACTGTTTTGAAATGTGTTCATTTATGGATCTTTAGGACTTTATGTAAATTAAATAAAAGCTATATATACAATAGTTCCAGATTCAGACCCATAGGAAACTCAGGTGACACTTCTATAAAACTTTTGCTATTCCTTCCACCTAATTTTTCCCTTTTACCACAACACGGTTTGCCAACAAACAGTTTAGTACAGTCAAAATATTTGTACATTCAGAATTAAGACTAAGTACTTTGGGGTAGAAACTACAAATCATCAAGAAATGTAATCTGTTACAGTTAACACAAAGTTAATAAAAATACCAATCTCAAAAATTTATCTTCATAGTTACTTTTGGTTTAACTAAGAATATTTCTAAGATTTTCTACAACTATTGCTATGTACAGTGGCAGATCCCAGAGGGTCATGATCAGGGGCACAAAGTCTGGTTGAAGGCCTGTCACTGGAACAGATTGCTGAGAGGGGTAGTGGAGTCTCCCTCACTGGAGATACTCAAAAACTGTCTGGATGCAATCCTGTGCAATGTGCTCTGGGATGATCCTGCTTGAGCAGGAAGGTTGGACCAGAAAACTCACTGTGGTCCCTTCCAACCTTACCCATTCTGTGATTCTAAATTCAATTACATTAATGCATAAAGACACCAGAAAGTCTTTACAGGAGTAGAATTTCCTTAAAAGAAAACTTAAGCATCACATCTGTATTCTAAGAAATTAAATGATGTAAAACACTGAAACAAGATTTCATAATACCATGAGCAACATAAAAAGCAGTCTGAATATGATACAAAGTATTACTGCCTCGAAAAGGAGGAGAGGGAAAAAAAAAAAGCAACATTATCTTTGGAAAAACCTGTACACAAGAGAAATCACAATTCATTCAGATTAGCAGAGCAAAGGGGTGGAGTAGAGAACCTGAGAGGGGTAGCTTTCATCATCTGAAAGCAAACCATAAAATTCTTTGAGAACATAATACTTTCAGAGACTTTAAGAAAAAAAAAGTGCTTTGATTTGAAAACCATATTGTCCTTTTAAACAGTGCCCCCTCCTGTTCAGGAATAAACTGTGACTTTCTCAGTGAGAGTGTTACACAGACCATACAGATATGGTCACTCCTTTGTGATCTGTACATGATTTAATTTAACCATCCAATTTTCCAGACCTTAAACCAATCTCAATCACAGAACTGTCAAAATACATTATATTTAAACTAGTTCTAAGATTATTCTCATCAGCAAGCCAACTTGTGAGTGAGAACAAGCAATTTGGAGCTCAAGTGCACTCAAAGGAGCAGGAACATTGGGAAATATCCCGGAAATCCTCAAAACCCTGCAGCAGTCACTGCAGAGCTGAATACACTCAATCAGAGCTGCTTGGATAAGAAACTCAGTTTGCTAATCATGACTTCCAAAACACCATAAAAGAGAAAACATCTGGCATAGCAATGCTTAAACTCTTCATCTACATATGATCCTGGGCTTTCAGAAAAAATTGCACTGTATTTCATTTTACTATCACAAAAAATTTGCAAAAGTCCAAAATTTATAGAGGCAACTCTGCACAAACATTATTCCTGTATTTAAGAAAAATGGTTCAATTCTATTTAAGTTACAAAGTAACATCTCTTCTAAGGAGTATGATATATTTCATATTCTGATAATTTCATATTCTGATATTATAGATTTTATATTCTGCTACAATATGTGCCTATGCAGCTGAACCAGTCACCTCCATACATGTTTCACTCTCCAAAGAAATATTTGTTAGTACTACAAGGCTAAAATCTCCAACAGTATAGTTCAAGAAGAGCATGCTTCCATCATACCACACAAACCAGCAGTCTGTTCTGAAAAGTGTGCATATGCTTTCACCACAGACCAGCAGAGCATGCTCTAGCCCAGTTCTCCTTTCTACTTACTACTCACACCTATTGTGCATGATGATAGCACTCAAAAAGAAGCACAGAGAGAGAGTATTCCCCCTACTCCATTGCTATTAGAACTGCTATACAGAAAAGGAGAAACAGAAAAAAAAAAGGTTTGAATGAAGTTCCTGAAGGACTGGAGAACACAATTAGCTGTTACAGGAAGTTGGTAGGAAAATATGAAGCCAAAGGAGGTAAGGGAAATGGATCTTTGATGAGGAACTGAACTAGTGAAGCGAGAAGTTTGAACTGGCCAAGCTGGGCAACCATGGCTAGCAAAAGGCAGGTGGAGACCAAGAAGAGGGCACAGAGAGGTCATGTAGGTGGGAGGCTGAAAAGAACAGAAATACCAGTTTGTAGGCCATCAGAATTGAAGAGAAAGGGAGAATAGAAGGAACCATACAGTATTAGAATTGGGATTGATTAGACTAAATTTCATGGTGACACCATAAATTAAACCAAGAAGTACAAAGGACCTAGTAAATGAAAAGTAAGCTGATGACATCTCTATGATATTTTACCTACCATCCAGAACGGAGGTATGGAGTATGTATGAAATACATACAAGTGTTGTTCTATTACAGATGGCACGTATGAACCACTCATGACCTCATGACCAAGGCGATTTACTTCGACAGCCCTGCCCAATCTGGTTCACATCAAGCACATCAAGCAGCACAAAATAGAAATTCCTACATAACAGAACACACAAGAACAGTATCACTAGTAGTGCACTCATTCAGCACATGAACCACCTCAAGGATCTGGCAAAAAACCTAACCTGCAACAGGGTAATGGCTACTGTAATTGAGCCAACAAACACAAAATGCAGCCAGCAGGCACTGAACCAGTCAGTGCCAACTATACAGGGACAATAACTATCTTTGATACAAGCCAAGATGCCATGGGCCTTCTTGGCTGTCTGGGTACACTGCTGGCTCATGGTTAGACAGCTGTCAAACAGCATCCTAGGCCCTTTTCCACTGGGCCACTTTCCAACCACTCTGCCTCCAGTCTGTAGCACTGCATGTGGTTGTTGTGACCTAAGTAGAGAACCCAGCACTTGGCCTTATTGATCCTCATACACTCGGCCTCGGTCCATCAATCTAGATGGTCCAGGACCCTCTGCAGAGCTTTTCTACCCTCCAGCAAATCAACACTCCTGCCCAACTTAGTGCCATCCGCAAATTTACTGAGGGTGCCCTCAATTCCCTTGTCCAAATTATCAATAAAGATAGTAAACAGGACTGGCCCAATACTGATCCCTGGGGGACACCACTAGTTGCCACACATCAACTGGATTTAGCACCATTCACCACCACTCTCAAGGCTGGCCATTCAGCCAGTTTTTAACCCAGTAAAGAGTGCACCCGTCCAAGCCACAGGCTGCCAGCTTCTCCATGAGAATGCCATAGAAGACAGTATCAAAGGCTTTACTGAAGTCCAGGTCCATCCACTGCCTTTCTCTCATCCACTAGATGGGTCACCTGATCATAAATGGAGATCAGGTTGGTCAACCAGGACCTGCCGTTCCTAAACCCATGGTAACTAGGCCTGTTTCCTGTTTGTCCTGTACATGCTGTGTAATCACACTCAAGATAATCTGTTCCATAACTTTCCTGGGCACCGAGGTCAGGCTGACAGGCCTGTAGTTCCCTAGATCCTCCTTCTGGACTTTCTTGTGGATGGGCATCACACTGGCCAACCTCCAGCCATCTGGAACCTCCCCAGTTTGCCAGGACTGATGACAAATGATAGAGAGTGTCTTGCTGAGCTATTCTGCCAGCTCCCTCAATACCCTGGGGTGAGTCCCACCCAGACACGTGGACTAGGAGTGCATAAGTGGCACAGCGGGTCACTTAACTAATTTCTGCCGGATTGTAGGGGATAGATTCTGCTCCCTGTCCATCTACCAGCTCAGGTAGATAGCTGGTCTTTCTGTTAAAGACTGAGGCAAAGAAGGCATTTAATACCACAGCCTTTTCCTCAGCCTTGGTTACAATGTTCCCCTTCACATCCAATAAAGGTTGGAGATTTTCCTCCTTTTGCTGTTAATGTACTTATAAAAACATTTTTTATTATCTTTCACACCAGTGGCCAGATTAAATTCTAGCTGAGCTTTCACCTTTCTAATTTTCTTTCTACACTACCTAACAACTCATGTACTCTTCCTGATTTCCCTGCCTCTTCTTGCAAAGATGATAAACTCTTTTTTTCCATGAGTTCCAGTGAAAGCTCCCTGTTCAACTAGGCCAGTCTTCTTTCCCAACAGCTTAAAGACATGGGGACTGCCTGCTCCTGCGTCCTTATGATTTCCTTCTTAAAGTATGTCCAGCCTTCCTGGACCCCTTTGTTACTAAGGGCTGTTTCCCAAAGGACTCTCCAAACCAGTGTCCTGGACAGGACAAAATCTGTCTTCTGGAAGTCCAAGACAGAGTTTTTGCTGGCCCCCTTCCTTACTTCACTAAGAATTGAAAACTGTCATTTCATAGTTGCTGTGCCCAAGACAGCCTCCAACCACCTCATCTCCCACCCACCCTTCCTGTCTGTAAACAGCAGGCCTAGCAGGGCACCACCCCTGCTAAGCTCACTTACCAGCTGTGTCAGGAATTTATCTTCCACGCACTCCAGGAACCTCCTAGACTGCCTCCTCTCTGCTGTGTTGAGTTTCCAAGAGACATTCAGTAAGGTAAGGTCTCCCATAAGAACAAGGGCTAATGATTGTGAAACATCAGCCAGCCACTTACAGAATAGTTTATTTGCCTCTTCATCCTGGCTGGGTGGTCTATAACAGACTCTCACCACAATGTTTGTCTTGCCAGCCATCCCTGATTCTTACCCATAGACACTCAACCTTATCACCACTATCCTTAAGCTCTAAACAGTTGAAACACACCACTGCCTCTTCCTACTCACCTGACCCTTCTCAAGTGCTTGTAGCCACCCATTGTAACACTCCAGTCTTGTGAGTCATCCCACTGCGTTTCCATGAAGGCAACTACGCCATAGCCTTCCTACTGCACAATGACCTCCAGCTTCTCCTGTTTGTTACCCACACTGCGTGCATTGGTGTAGATTCACTTCAGCTGGGCTACTGATTTCACCCCCAACTCTGGCATGCCTCCTCTAGGCTAATTTCTAGTGACCCTGGTCTTATCACCTTTCCCCTTCAAACCTAGTTTAAAGCCCTCTCAATCATCCTTGTAAACTCATGGGCTAGAATACTTTTCACCATCTTACACAGGCAAGTCTCATTGGTCTCCATCAGGCCTGGTGCTGTATAAACTGTTCCATGTTCGAAAAAGCCAAAATTGCACCCATGGCACCAGTCTTTAAGCCATGTGTTGATCAGGTTGGTTCTCCTGTTTCTTTCAGCACTCTTCCCTGCTACTGAAAGGATTGGAAAAAACACCACCTGTGCTCTTATCCCCTCAACCAGTCATTCCAGCGCCCTGAAGGCCTTTTTCATTGTCCTAGGACTTTTCTCCTCAACCTCATCACTGCCAACCTGGACACCCAGAAGTAGGGTGGGTCAAATCAGTCCAGGGAATCTTCTAGTAATATCCCTTATCCAGGCCCCAGGGAGGCAGCCGACATCCCTGTGGGATAGGTCCGGTCAGCATATGGGGTATTTAGTTTCCCTCAGAAGCGAGGGACCTACAATAATTACCCTTCTTTATTTCTTAACAGCCATAGTTGTAATGTATCTGGTTGCTTGACTTGCTCCAGATAGATCTTCACCTTCACTATTTGCCTGACCCTCGAGTTCCAGAGCCTACTACCTATTCCCGTCTTCCTATCTCTCTTTGAAAAAAAAAAAAAAAAGGCACACAAAAGTTATTAATTGAATTGTAATATCTAGAATTAGGTCACAGAGCTTTTAGAAATCAATCAGGAATTCTTTCTTCCTAGATAGGTTTTCTACCTGATTGTCCCAAAAAAACTTACTTCATAAGTATCACCATCATGCCCTCTCTGTCACAGACGTACATTTGGTCCTAGTCTGGTTGCTTCTTTTAATATGCTTAGATTGAAGTTTTGTCATCTCCTGCCTTGACTTAAAAAAAAAGTCAGATCAGAAATCCATTAAGGACATTAGACTTTGTTCCTTTATTCCCAAAAGATGAATTAACCTTAAATAGGTGTGCCTTGTCACCTATTGGGTGTCCAAGACTTAAGCAACCATAATTTAAGATCCCAGTTGCTTTATAGATCCCTGACAAACATCACTTAGCTGTTACCTCCCAAACACCTTCAACCTCAAGTTATCACAGTTCACGAATAAATAAAAAATAATCTTTATTGATGTATTTTTTAATCTTTACATGTTTTCTATTATGTATAACATAACTGAAAGTTATGCATTACACAAAGCTCTAAACAGCAAGATTACATGACCTTTGTTCAACTTGTTTCGCAAGAGGTGGAAGCAGGAGCAAGTGACTTAGAAGTATAGAGGTGCTGTGTTCATACAAGTATATGATCAGAAAAGCCCAGGCTGACCTGGAGTTGAATTTGGCAGAAGACATAAGAAGCAACAAGAAAGGACTGCAAGCAAATCAGCAGCAGAAAGGAGACTAGGGAAGACATGGACCTACTGCAGAACAAAGGATGTGAAGAAGGCAGATGTATTTAATGCTTTTTTTGCCTCGGGATTTACCAAAAGAGATGGCTCTCAGATGTCCTAGATCCCTGAAACTAGAGAGAAATTCTGCATCAAGGAAGACTTACCCTCAGTTGAGAAAGTTAGGGAGCACTTAAATAGAGCATCTAAAAGTATGCATCCTTTTAGCAGAGGAGGACAACAGTATTTTGTGATGCATTAAGAAGAATATCATGAGCAGATCAAGGGAGGACATCCCCTCTTCTCAGTGCTGGTGAGGTCACACCTGTAGTACTGTGCATGGCTCTGGGTTCCCCAGTACAAGGCAGGTGTGGACTTACTGAGGCAAGTTTAGCACAGTCACAAAAGTGATTAAGATATTGGAGCATCTGACATACGATGAGAGGGTGTTGTGGTTTAGGAACGGTATTCCCCAGTTTAGTGTTCCCACCGAAACACTCCAAACCACATGCTGCTCACTCACTCCCATCCTCCCTCCCTTTCCTGTGCAGTGGGATGGAGAAGAGAACTGAAGGCACAAAAAGTACAGACCAGGGGCTGAGATAAGAACAATTTACTGGAAACAGCAATGAGAGAAGAAAACAGTAACAGCTACAATATCGATAACAGAGGGAACCAGCACTACCTGACCCCTCCCCTCCACCACACTTACTAGACCAGAAGGGACCCCTTCCTCCATTCCCTGCATATGACCTGAGGTGGTATAGAATAACATCTGTGTCATAGCCATGCCGCCTCCTGGCTACTGCAAAATTTAACTCTGTCCTGGCCAAAACCAAAGGCCAAGCTACCTCATGTAGACTGTCGCTTGGATGTAATTTTCATCATTTTTCATCATTATGGGTACAACAACTAAAAAAACCCAAACAAACAAACAAACAAAAACCCACCTAAAAAAAAATTCCAGTTGTGTGATTATATGCACAAACAAATGCGAAAGACATTGTGGCAACTAGCCACTGACCAACGTAAACATGTATTCAAAGATTCTCAGCAAACCCTGCATATAACCCTGCTCATCATCTTCAGACATTTGCCACACAAACATGATAAATACGTCACAAGAGACTAAAAAGCTATTTGAATTTTGATTAAATTACATCCATACCCAGTAACTAAAAAGCTAAAGCCATTTATTCTTCAGAAATTCAGAGGCATAACAGGTTCGTAACTAAGATTTTAAACTCATCTAAAAAAACCATCTAAATATATCTGTAACTTCTGTTTTACATCAATTTCATTGTAATATTAGAACTTTAATTCTAGTACTTAATGAAGATTTTTTTGAGTTGATTTTATCTGAAGTTTTTTAAGTGTTTTTACAGACTTAAAATTATTTTTAGATGTATGCAGTTCCTGATATTCATATGTCTGTTTTCTTTTCATTCTTCCCAGCTTTTTAAAGTACCTACAACTCTTCTACCATTTCAGTTACCAGGCAGTAGATTGTAGCAAAGCCACGTAAAGCTACCATGAACATGTAACTGCACAATTCTGAAGAGAGAGATACTTCAGAGCAGTAAAGAACATTGAGATTACCAGATTTAAAACCTGCAATATGTAAACAGATTCGGCAGAACTTCTGGGAGGGGGAAAAAAAAAAAAAAGAAATCTGAGTTTTCAACTAGCTCAAAGCAAAATCCACAGAGGCCAGCCAATCCCAGCTCCTTCAAAATCAGTAGGAACATGTAAGGGTGGCATGGTAACATCACTGAACAACTTGTAAGCTGTTGACATGGTTGCTGCCTCCCAGTTTTTCTGTACCTGTTTCTGAATTGAACAAACTCACTATCTTTCAATTTATCTTAACTGACATCAAAGTAGCATAATTCTACGTAACTGTATGGCTTTTTTAACACTTTGACTGGAATAAAGGAAATAATGAACACAATTGAAAATAATTGAACATAATTAAAAAAAATACCTGTTATTGAACAGTACACTATGTGAGGAGCAATATTTTTAATGTCTTCATAACCTAAACCCATTTCAGCCAGTTTCCCAGGGATGTAGTTTTCCACAAAAACATCAGATGCTGCTGCAAGCTTTAGAAAAGAAATGGATGAGTAAGATTTGTTAATTAGCTTCCAAAATTTCAATACATTCCTATGTATTATGTAACTTAATTTTAAAAACTCAATAATCAAAATGGCTCTAGTCTTTCTAATAAGAGAAAACTTACAAGCCTAGAGATATTTTTTTGCCTGTTAGACTATGCATTTCTGCAAACTACATATTAGAGATGCCGCGTATCGAGAAAGAAGACTGTCAAAATCCTAAAGTGATTAGACAAAACTGTGATATTACACATTGATGTGATATTATCACATCAATCTCCTATAGCTTGACAACAGTTTACAGAACAATCTTCATCTATATACTTGCACTTACCTTGAGAAAAAGGAGGTAGAAAGAATGTATCTTCATCCTTCACTTCTTTTCTACCTTAGAAATAATTTTAATTGGTTTTCATTTTCAAATCATTGATTACAATTAGACCAGCTTCTATAAACTAGTGTCATCATAACAACAATCACATGCACTTTTGTTTCAGCGTGTCAACTGTTCAGCTAAATTTAAGGCCAAAGAAGCTTCCAAGTCTGCAAATATTTAACAGGAAAGACAGAAGAAACTGATTCTTATTTAGACAAGGCAGCACTCAACTTATAAATGTTTTAATTTGATGCACAGAAAAGACATTAATAACATTTATAGTAACTACATGTGGCATATGGCAAAGGTGCATTTTAAAATGTGTTAAGGCTATGTCAAGAACCTGTAGGACTACAATGAAATAAGAAACAGATCCTTAATTAGGGAAATACAACTGGTACAAGCTCTAGGTTTTAATAGTATGCCCTTATGAAAAATAAAGTTAAGGAGGTTTTATTTTCTATTTAAATTCATCGCAGTTCACACGTAAATACTTTTTAAACTGGTAATGCTACAGCCTTAGCCTAATTCATTCAAGAGACGAAACTGGTTAAAAACTGTATATTGTTTTCGCCAGGATTTTATAATGTCTGCAAATTATAGTGATTGTAAGGGCTAAGATGGTTTGAAAGTTGTTGTCCATCTCATATTGAAGAACTATCATCTCCTACAAGCCACTGAGGAAGAAAGCATGACACACGGTACTGTAACATGATGAGCACCATACCTCTGGACTTGGTAACATACATGGCATGACAATGATGAGGATACAATGACTTGGGTTTAGTTTAGCAAGGTATATACTCTCAGAGAAATGAATTTTCAAGACATCCTACAAGTGCTGCATCAGCTCTACAGCTAAAGCTTTCGTGGTACTTGGAAACAGATTTTAATGCATAAAGGCAGCATTCTATGTATGGTACTTCTTTTCATGCTCACTGAACCCACAATTCTGCCATTGTGGAAAATGGATTCAGACTCTGATTCAAACAAACCGTGTGTTCTTAAAACTCAAAAGAATTTTCAGTCTTAATAGGGTTTTAAGTCCATTGTCAACTGAAATGTCACACTTTATGCTCTACAAATCCTCTAAATCACCTGTATTTTAACATCATCTAACATAGCGCTGCAACACAGACCTGAGTTGGAATACTATCTATTCCAGATAGGAACTGATATGCTCAACATCTATGCCTCAGGAAATAAAAACTGGCATCACTCATGCCAAAGTAGTCATTATATTGCATAACAAGTAATAATGCTACTAACTGGTTTAAGCAAACTATACATACCTTTGGGAAGTTTTCTTTGGGTTTTTGTTGGGGTTTTTTTGGTTCATTGTTCGGATGGTTTTTTGGTGGGGGGGGGTGATTTAGTTTTCACAAGAACTCCACAGAGGAGAATGTGCATACGCACACACATGAACATATATATACACACAGAAAAAAAATATATATATATGTGTATTTGTGTTAATAGTTTGCTTTATCAAGTAAGAGAGCATGCATGAGATGCATTGACCCATCAGCTAAAAGTAGTGGAAGAGAAGAAGTGCCATCAGCTCCCAGCCAATCAAATTCCCCCAAGTCCTTCATGAATAGATAAGTTAATTAGTTAAGACTAAATACACAGAAAAGTATTCTCAAGGTTCTTAAGTGAGCTTCTGACAATAAGTCTTGAATAACATTCTAAAGAGATATTGAGCCATATTACTACAAAAGGATGCCAAAGTATGGGGCTGGTGCATATACCATCACTGAAGAGAAAAAAAAATTATATTCATTCAGGAAGACATACAAATATTTGGAAGGCAATTAACAGCGAGCCAAAAACCATTAGAAAGAAAAACAGGGCTATAAGTGACACAGAATGAAGAAACAGAAAAGAAGACCCAAGAATAATTTTGTGGAAATCACCTAATCACATATGAAACAACAGACCCTTGCAAAAATCTTTTCTAGTGCTGTGCCAAAGGATGAAAGGCAGCAAGGACTCCTGATTAACAGATTTCATCAGCTCACTTGATATTACTGACTGAAGTATCAAGTCTGTGCTGTGTCATACAGCTGAAGACTCACCAGTCCTGTTCTTAACATGATTCTAGACTGAGATTTGCCCTCATCTACCTATGTAAAATTTCTGAGAGAGTGAAATACAATCTATTCTAACCATGCTACCTTTCTTAAGAAAAAAAAATTATAACCTTGTTACATTTCTTTGTAGTGTTTAGGCTCGGACAAAATTCATATTTATGGATGAGGAACCAGTGTCACAAACCTGAATTTCTGCTTGTCATCAGTTACTTTACAGACGTGAACACTACCTTTTGTAGTAACAAATACAATACTGAACAATTTCAATTCTATACACATCTGTCCTGATATAGCAGGAGGCAACAGGAAAAAGCCTGATAGCCAACTTTCCCTTTACACATACTTTACACAAACAGAAGTTCCACTTGAGATGCATAATAGAACGTTAAGACCTCTGCACCAAGTGCTTTCAAAATATATCACTCTAAATCAAGCAGAATGATGGACAACTCCACAAGTAGAGTGACACTTAAATAATGCCTCATCAGTTCATGATGTTGCTATATCACATAGGGATGCCATTGATTTAAGGAACAGAAATCTATAGTGATGATTAAAGCAACTTTATTAAAGAATACAAACTGTTTTTATCTCCAGCTCATCCTGACTCATAGGTCCAGCTGCCTTTAACTCTTCGAACACTGCCAGCCCACACATGTGTAATCAGTGGACACTGCATAGAGTAGTTTTTCTTTCACCATTTGTAAAGGTCAAGCAACTAATTAGTCTTCTTATGCGAGAGGAACAATTTTTATAGCCCTTACCTAGAATATGACTAGTTTATTCAAAAAGACGTCTGTGTTATACCATGAAAAATAACAACAGTTTCTGTTTCTAAATTTTTTAGAAGATAAACATACAACTTTTTAAAAAAATCAATAATAAATGGTTCTGTTCTGCAAAAAGAAAAGGCATTCCAGAATCCTTGACTTATAAACTCCAAAGATTTCCATATGAAGTACCTTTTACATAGCTAACAAGTCACAAGTATCAGAAAACTTAATCTATTTCCATTTCAAGCAATATTCCCAAGAGAAAATACTACCAGACAAATTCCACTTATTGCATGACATATACAGTCTCATTGTGAAAAAGTGATTGGAACTGACACTGAAACACACAGTAACAGAAGCCAGCTGTTAGTACTGCAGGGCTTAAAACACAGCACTAGCAAGTAGCAGGTCTTATATTTCTCAACAAATAATAAAGGGATGACAAAGCACAAGTTTCACAGAATGGGAAATATGATGCTTTTAATAATTTTTAAATAGAAAAAAATGGATCACCTTTGAAAGACTAAAGTCAAAGACTGAAAAAGAAACAAATACTAAGTTTGACCTACAGGACAATATTTCTCAGAAAGAGATACAGCTACTGAAGTCATGAATACACTGTAACATTCAAAAAACTTCAAATACAGTATCTCCTCTTTCTCGCTGACATCGTAAGATCAGTCCATCTCGAATCTTTCTAATGAAGTAGTACACCAAAATCAAATACACCAGCAGTAAGAAGAAAGCAATAGGCTATTAGACCATTTCCTGACAATATTTCATTTGATGACTTTGATGACGTTTTTGTGCAAATTTTATATCTAAAATCATTAGAAGTTACACTGAACATTGAGTCTAAAGGCACAGAGGCTATATACTGTAATTTACCAAACCAACTGTGTACATACATTTTTTAATTATCAGACTTCAAATTAATACTTGAAATGCAGAGTTTAATCTTTATTACTCAGTATAACAACAATACAATATAGGTACACTTCGCACACTATCAAAACCTACCTCTCTGATTAGCTTTGCTCCTCTGGAATCCTTCATGTCGATAGCTATACTCTGGGGATTAAAAAAAATACAACAGTAATTTATGTGAAAACCCTTCTGGTGATAATAAGCCTCTTCTAAACATAACCAACAGTCAAATTCACACTGCAGCTAATTTGGATAAGTAAATTGTAACATATACCCCAACTCCTTCTGCAAAAAAAAAAAAAATTCTCTCAGTAGAGCAAGCTGAACTGTCTCACCAATGGATCAGACAAGGTCTAAAACAAGTCTGACAGATGTGCAGCTGGGAGCTGCACCATATGCAGTCTCTTCACCATATATTTGCACAAGACTTAGCACCGCAAATAGACACGGGGACACCAGAAACATTTGTTTCAATGGCAATAAGCCATTAAACAATTCAGGTATATCATGAAACTTCATGTTAATTCCGAAGTTTCACAAGCTACCTTTAGCCAACCTCACTGGTATAATGCCAGCACTCCTGCAGCTCCAGGTGCCAGCTGATGCACATCAGCTGACCTGATGCACCTGAAGAAAAGGATCATTCAATTAAAATAACCCTTATTGTCAGCAGGTTTCATTTTCAGTCAAGTTGCACCAGCAACTGAAGACTGGAAGAAGCACTTTTGCTTTTTGAATTTGCCTCAGCTATCCACAGCACCATACCAGAGATATGCCGCCTCTTTTGTTCAAAAGCACTCTCAATTATTCTCCTCAAATTTATTCATCATAACTTAAGGCCAATGTAACTATCGCTCCACTATATATATGTTAAGAATCCAACTAAGAAGTTTTATATATTCAGTTGTAGTTACAGAAAACTTAGGCTAATGTTCAATTCCACCCTCCATTTACCTTTTTATTTCTATTGACACTGAGAAAGTAAACACTTTCTGTCCCAGCAAAAGGTGGGCCCCAGGCTCTTGTATCATCGCCAGCTCCTGAAAGAAATACCATCACGGGTTCATAGTTTTCCAATATCACATTGCCAACAAATAAAAAGAATAAAAAGCTTTCCTCCAACATCCCATTTAAATCACCTAAGCTTTATCTAGCAGGCAGGACAAATACTAGTTTATAATATATATTTTCAGTTATTTATATCAAAAACAACCTAAAAGCAAATGTAACTAAGCAAAGTGAACAAAGTGTTTGCTAGTGCTGGGATTACACTTAGTCTTTAAAATACTAATACAGCCACACACCACCACTGTATTTCCAGGGTTTTTGGTTGCTTTTTTATTTGTGGGTTGATATTTTGGTTGTTTGGGGTTTTTTGGGGGCTTCTTTGGGGGTTGGGGGGTGGTAGGGAGAGAGGAGTTGGGGTTCTTTTGGTGGTTTGTTTGTTTTAACTTAAGCAGAGTTCCAATGCCATTCTTTTAGGCAATGTGGAAGAATTTAGTAGAAGCTCTTGCTGGACCAATTCACAGTGCACATGGTCAATAAGCTATTCTTGAAACACTCCAGACACAACTTCAAGATACCACTGATAGGCAACAACTGATTAAGCTTCATGCTGCAGAAACAAAAAGAAGCACTTGCTACAGCTAGTGCAATGACCCATCTCCAGCTCTTCCAGAAATCCTGCCTTACGGAACAGAAACAAATTACCCAGAGTCCAATCAGAGAGAGCTACAGAAGTTTCTGCATCTGAAAACACAAACTCAAAGGTTGTTAATGAAGATCTTCATTCAAATTCAGAAGTTTCCCTTTTCAGGGAACTCTCATCTCTATGCAGAAATACCAGATCCCGGACTTTAAAGATACAACTACCGCATGCAGAAAATAACTGTTGTTCACTTTGCATGATTACGAAGAAAAATTTCTCCAACAAGGTAATGTTTAATTAACAACCTGAAACTGTACTAGAATATTAAATTTTTTCTCAGGAGACATATAGCATGCCAGGTCATGCCTTGTATTCTACTAGTCAAAATTCTTGCCAAGACCACTAAATCTGTATATTATTACAGAAAAGCAGTGCCAAGAAACAACATATCTATTTTAAATGCTCCTACTACCTTTCTTCCTTGTAACATTAAAATGAAAATTAAAGTGCCTGTCATTTTATCAGTAATCTAATGCTGAGTAGTCAGATGTATTCCTATTTTAAATTATCTACTTTTCCTCCGAGGGAATTGAGATGAAGATTCTGAATTCTCAAATGGGCAAACCACCTTTTCCATAACTATTACGTAACTAATTGATGGAAGGATTTGTGTGTTCTCAAATTTTGCATGTTAAACTCTACACTTAAAACCCTGTTTTAACCTTCTTATCATGTTACAAAAAACACCCCATCATACATGTAAGCATTCACAAGCCCAATTTAAAATCGAAGTAAAGTCCAAACAATTAAAACAAAATCAATTTAGCTTTGAGCAAGGCAATAAGGCACTTAGTAAGTGATGACTCAGTACTGCTTTGAATATTAATATCTAAAAAAAGTCACCTGACCTTACAACTTCAACCTTCTCACCTCATTTCTAAATATAGACATAGACTATTTCTGACCAAAACGCACCTACATGGAGCACAATGTTAAGCTTAAAGCAAATAGATCATACCTGTATAAGCAAAACAAACCTACTAATAACCAGTTCTTTAACACGACAGAAAGAGTACCATGATAGAAAAACATTCCTCAAACTTGAAAACAGCTATTACTTAGCACAATACCATTCACAAACTGTCACAAAAAACACACGATCAAGAAATAAACATAGTATTGTCTATCTAAATATTTACAAAAGTTTTCAGTGTTCCATTGTCATTCATATATTACTTAAAACACATAAACTACTATTTGTTAAGCTAGCCCACATTCGTATTATATCTAAAATGGACAAATAGAAATCTTACCTGGTCTTTCTACTTTGATAACTTCAGCCCCTAGATCTCCCAAATTCATTGTGGCAAAAGGTCCTGCAAGCACCCTGTAATATTAAAGAAATATTGTTTTCTTAGTTTTTCCAAACAGAATATTTGCATCTAGACACACTGTTCCAAATTACAGACAAAACACAAACCTTGTTAAATCAAGAATTTTCACACCATCCAATGGCTTTACATTACTAGGATCTGTCAAGAAACAGAAAACAGTGACTTTTATCTTAAAAAAAAATGAAATTCAAGAGTCTTTCTCATTGGTTGTCTGAAACACTGTTTTTATGCCACTGTCCCCTCATCTCCCTCCCCAAATACAGGATAATAATCTCCAGAGAGATTTCTGTTAAACAAGTTAATAAGTTTTGGATTTTAATACAATATGCAGATTAAGGAGTATTGTGAAAACATGCCTATCTAGGAATGGCCATGTGTTTTGCACTTTCCAAGCCTTTAGGAAAATCTCAGGCTGCCACCTCCCTTCAGTGCTGCACACCTCCGTGAGTTGCAGGTGTTGAAAAACAGTTGTGCTAGGTAAACACCACCAGCCCTCCAGTAGAACCTCAGTCTTATCAAGCCAGGTGCACTGTTTGTTTCAGTGACACTATGTTTACCAAAAATATGTAAACAGCTTTACTGAAGAGCACAGCTCCCCAAAAGTAAAAATATATACAATTTCAATTAAAAAAAAAAAAGTCCACCTTCTCTATTCTTTCCATGCCTTTTAGAGTTGCACCTTATTATTTAATGGCTCACACATCCTCATCCTGAGCCGATATTTAGGTTCGCTACCCGCAGCTGAGTTGCAGGAATCCATAAAGATATTTCTCAAAGAAGCTACCAAACATCAAGATTAGCCTGTATTTATGCATATGTATTTATGCATAACTAAAACTGATGAACCCTTACTAATTATCATATCACTCACATTATGGCATCATCTAACACTTCATTCAGGGATTAGGACTCTTCCATAGTTGGAACAGAATAGGAAAGCACAACTTGGAGACAAACAGACCATTGTGAATTTTTTTTAATGCCAATAAATAACAGATGTCCACAATAATGAAGAAATGTGAGAAAGAGGAGAGATAAAAAGTTTCCTTTGGAAAATCTGAGGAAAATAATAGACCTGTTAGTTTCTTCAGACCAGAAGATCACAAATGCTCACAAAGAAAATATACAGGACCTAGATTTGCATTTCAGCAAGTCAATAATTTGCTGAAACAATTAAAATAGAAAGTGTTTTACTATCAGAGAAGCAGCAGTTCCAGTACACTGATCCTGAGTACAGGAATGCTATCTATTGCAGGAACATAAAGAAACAAAACCATATCACAAACAGACACAAGAGACCAGAATTGATCAGTATTACCTAGAAACATCTCCTGGACTTTTTTTTGGTTAATTTTTGGTGTTTTTTTTCCTTTAATCACTAGCTTCCAAAGTGGGTGTGTACCCCCCAGAGTTTTTTGTTGCAATTCTGGCACAATAGTCTAAATTTTCTGAAAATGTGAACTCACATTTTCTCTTGTACTTTTGCTTTTACTTATTCCAGTAACTTGATGACTGAAAGAAAAATCCACTCTCCCTGCTCTAACTATATCCTATATGTAAACTCTCAATTTCCATGATGCTTGAATTTACTGCTGTGATGGTTTCAGTCTAGGCCTTCCTGGAGACCAGCTTGTAACCAGGAAGGAACTAGGAAGGTGAACACGGAAGTATTCCATGCTATTCCTTTACGTAACCTGGGGTATAAATAAGGCATAGATAAGAGAGCTCGCTCTCTTCCTTTCCGGCGAGGTTACAGAATAGTGGGTCCCTGTCTTGGTCTGGCTTATCTGGAGCTGAGGCCTACAGTGACTGCTGTTGTCTGCCACGTGTGAGAGGAGAGTACTGGGCTGCGTCCAGCCGTCCTGCTTCTCTCAAGGCAAGTGGTGAGATCTTGCCAGTTCTTCAGTTTGCTGGTTACCGGGTTTTTAGATCGTGTAGACCTGTTTTGTTTTTGTCCCTTTTTGTCCTATTTTGTCCTTTTTCCCTTCTCCCTTCCCCTCTTCCCTTTGGGAAGCTATTTAGGGTTTCTGGGGTTATAGATATATATAATATTCTCACTGTATATATCTCTTTCATATGTAAAATATATATTTTTGCTAGAACTTTGGCTGCTTGGGTTTTTTTCCTTCCCTCTCTGGGAAGCAGACTCTGTTGTCAAGTTTCGGAGACTTGGCAGGAAGCCAGCTCGAAAATTGCACAACTGTGAATTGGACTATCATATGTATCTTTTATAAATAACTTCGATGAAGAATAAACCGACCCAGTTACTCTTGATATGATTTACATTCTTTAGTTAAGCTCAGTAAGCTATCCCAAGGTTGGCCTAACCTAACAGTATGAGTAAGGAACAAACAGAGAACAGAAATTAATTTTCATCTCATATTCACAAATGATTTCCTTTATACTTTTAAGTGACAGAAAAGGACACCGACAAGAGAGCCAATTAACACATTTTTGCATCAATGCAAATTAACAGATCTCATTCCAATTACATTCAATTCCAGAGGACATGGCTCCTCAAGTCTATTGTCTCTACTTTGACTGCACAATCAATATTTTTTACTTTATCCATGCAGCAAGTTATAATCAAGTCCATCACTACTGTGGATTAATTCATGATCAATGGGTACATTCCAACGTACACACTTGATACTTTCATCGTGGGAGACAGAACTGCAAACTTCCTTTGATTCTAATGCCACTAACGCTATTGTTATTATTTTTCTATGTCACTGAACGAGAGAAACGTGAAACTATAGAAGAATTACTTTGTTGCAGCTTGGGTTTATTTTCCTTCATTTAAAAAGAGAAAAAAAAGGCACAACTGTACAAAGTTAGATTTTTGTAACCTTTGAAAAAAAATCAGGCCTGAAACTGGGCATCTGGCACTTCCGCCGCCTCCAAGAGCCGAGGCTGTCCCGAGAGAGCCGACACGATCCGTGCCACAAAAGCTCCGGAGCCTCCGGCAGCGCGCACGGCGGCGGGCAAAGTCCGGCCGCGGGCAAAATCCGGCCGCGGGCAAAGTCCGGCCGCGGGCAAAGTCCGGCCGCGGGCAAAGTCCGGCCGCGGGCAAAGTCCGGCCGCGGGCAAAGTCCGGCCGCGGCGATCCCGCTGGGAGCCCCGCTGGGAGCCCCGCTGGGAGCCCCCTGAGGCTGCAGGAGTTGCTGCGCTCGCCAGCAGCGCGGTGGCTAAGTGCCCCCGTCCGCCGCCCGCCCCCGCAGGTGTCCCGCAGGTGTCCGTCCCGCCCGCCCCCGCCACAAAGTGAAGCGGCTCTGACCCCCGCCCCAGCCGCATTGCCCCAGAGCCACGGGCAGATTACACGGGCAAGGGGACTCAACGCGGCGAGAGACAGGAGGCTGAGGAGGAGCAGGAGGAGGGCGCGGCACGGGTACCTGCGGGGGAAGCGCCTCCGCTCCGAGCCCCGCCGCCGCTGCCGTTGCCAGGGGAGGCGGAGGCGGTGCTCAGGGCTCTGGCGCTGCCGCCGGCAGCTGCGGAACACGGGCTCCTCCAGAGCCCGCCGCAACGCCCGCTTCCTCTTCCCAGCGCGGCGCGCAGCATCTCCGCCACCGGAGCCACCACTGACCGCCTCGGCGCAGGCGCCGCCGCCGCCGCCGCCGCCGCCGCC